>NW_009941788.1:11470-42524 GCF_000696875.1 Nestor notabilis | reverse complement strand
GCCCCCCCCCCCCCATTTGATCCTGATTCATAAACATTTCTTTAGGTTTGGGAGGGGTTTTTTGTAGTTTTTACTTTAATGGACCAAGGAATGAACTTGTCATCCCACAACAGAATATGATTTAATTGATCTGACTTGGTGAACTGTGAGCAGCCCAGGACAAAAAAATGTGTGTGACAATGAACTGAGTACTCCTAGATTACTTTTGGTTTACATTTCCAGGTTTGTCTACTGTTTTCTCAAGTTAAAACATTGTAACTGATACTCAAAACATACGTACTCACCAAAACATATTTTGCTTTCTATTACACACAAAAGTCCAATAAAGGTAAGTATCTAGCAATGGAAACAGTGGGTATCGCTCCCCAGGAAAGAGCATTTCTCCTACAGCCAGGGAATGTGGAAGTTTTCATTATTTTTATTTCAGTCATTATGAAGTATGTGCTTTTTACAAAAAACAAGTTCCAAAATACCATGTGATGCATCTAAACTAAGACCCTCTGAAGGTGCCAAGCCTTTCACACACAAAGAGAATATGTACCAGTTTGCAGAATTACATACAGCTCTCAGCTTGAACTATTCTGTCACTAACATTCAGACTCCAAAACCAGGTTGTGACCCTTGTTAGACTTTCTGAAGCTCTTTAAATGTCACACAACTAAAGCACCAGGAGCTGAGATTCTATGAAAGTATTGGAATAGCCTCTGAACTTGATTAAACTGCTACTTCCCCATGCAAGTGAGCCACATGAGATGGGATGAAGAGGCATAGCCCTGGTACCCAAAACCATTCTGTCTCACCAACTATGGAGATAGCCCACTGCCCTGTTCTCTCAGATGTAGAACATTTTTCCCTACTCCTTCTCCATTGATTTTTCTTAATCCTGCAATTTTTGGTGGCTAGTTTCTTGGGATGCCCCTTGTGTAAAAGAGATCCTAAACCCAAGGAACATATTTTTCTAGGTTACTCTCTCCCCACTCCATTTGATGGCTTTCCTTAGGCTCATACAACCCTGTCCAGACCCCTCCAAAATAAGTGACAGACTTTGCCTGATTTCAGCCAGTTTTGGAGAGAAGGCACAGAGTGAAGAAGGACTCCTAACCTTTTTCCAGGCCCTTCTCTGTCCCTAGCAGGGGGCTTTCCTGACTGCAGGGTATGAAACGTTCGAAGTACAGCCTACGAAGCCAAAAAGTATCATACAAAAAAAAAAGATCCAAACCCAAACTATTTCATACAGACAAAAAGTTTAACGAGTAGCAGGCACAAACTGCAGTTGTCAGGTTGAGCAGTGCCATGGCCAGCACCAGGCAGCTCCCAACTGCTGGACAAGGCTTCAACATGAATAAAGGCTGGATGTTAAACTGATAAGGCTACCTTAGAAATTTACCTGCAGCATCTCATTTGGTTGATTTCTCAACCAAGGTTTAGGGGTTTGATCCTCAAACCTCTCCACTTGGGATGGTTCAGTAACAGAAAGCAGTAAGGAATGGCCTATTCACTGAAAGGACCTGATCATGGAAGGAAACACAACAGACTCCAGGTTGCTCTCACTGCAGTGCCAGCCTGTGGCGTGACAGGCAGAGAGCTCTGCAGTTACTAACAGCTATTGTCTTACTGCTTAAAATCATGGGTTTGGAGCAAGCCTGCCTGGTGCTTGAAAGAAGAGCAGGACAGGGCTACTGGTGAGTGAGAGATCTGCTTTTAAGACACATCCCTGCCCAAGGGAGAAAAAAAAAGGGGGAGTGGGGTGATGATGATGGGAGGGAGAAGCAGAGCACAGTGATGGGAAGGAAACATATGACATTAAAGACATAACACAATTTCCACAGAGACAAATCAATTAAAAAAAAAAAAGTGATTTCAAGAGACCTAAATATCCTCCTGGTAATGAAAGGAAAAGGCAGTGTGTTATATTGAAAAACAAGTCTAATAAACAGTAACTTCATTATACGGTGCATCATTAGCTAGCAAAAATCTTCACAGGCTACAAACAGAACAAAATGTTTCTGCTTTTTCTTTTTAAAATGCTCAAAGCTCACTAATGTGCCACAACTCTTGTAAGAGACAAGACCACACAGTAAGACTTAGATCTTCAAAGGCATTGAGGAGGCTGTGGGAGCTCTGGGTCTCTCAGCAGCAGCCCTTACAGTTCTGCCTGGCAAGGCTTAATACGAATTTATGAATTTACTATCAACTTACTATGGTGCACAGCTGGTCACTCTTGGTGACAAGCAGGTCTTGCAGTCCTCCAGAGAAGTACATAGCTTAGCATCTTGTTCACCCCAGAAGAAGCTCTAGAATACTACCAGGAGGCTGTCAGTGTCTTGGTAAACCTCAGGCAGACGCAAGCCTTCTCCTTGCATCCTGACCCTGGCTGGCTATCTGCTTGGGAAGCTGCTACCTCATGTAGCAAGACTTTGCTCCTGAGCACCAACGCTCTGGCTACCCGGGCTGAACAGGCTCCCAAGGCAAGGAAAGGCTGAGCAAGGCCTCCCAGGTGCTAAAGGCAGTTCCTTTGTGCCTGAGACAGATGAGGACAAACAAGCTCTGAGAGACAATGAATTATGAGGGCAATATAAAAAGGCTGCTGATAATTTGGCCCTGAACATCTGTTTACTGTGTAACAGCTATTTACAGAAACATGCTAAGTGGCACTCTCCTGAAGTTTGTTTTATTTGATTACTCTGTTTCCTGGCTCAGGTTTGGTAGATCAGCTCTCCCAGACCAGTGGAGGTGGTTAGAATCACCTGAAAACCAGTCTCCTTTTCTGCTCTGATGTATGGTCTCAGCCTAACCTTTTGCTGGAAGGGTGTGTATTAGAACACCTGAACTGTATTTATTTCACTTTCTATGTTGCTAACTGTGAGCAGAACTGTTTTCTTTGTGAGTCCAAAATAACCCCTGCTGAAGCCAAAACAGAGGATGTGATTTGGCCTTAGTGTATTTCTCTGCGTTATTAAAATCCTGGTGTTCCTTTCTCCTGCTCTGTTTAAGATCAAATTGATGTTTACCTTCCCACATCTCCACAGCTAACTAAATAGTAATAAAACAAAATGGACACACAATAGTTAATGTGAACGAGCCATGGCTTGAAATAGCAGGTAACAGATGGAGACAAAAGACAGTGACTATCCTGACGCTTCTATCTTTAAATGTTTGTTTATGCTAAAAATACGCTTCAGCCTGGCGAGGTTGTCTTTGCATACCACCTTTGCTGTAAACTTAACCTATACGTCAGAACCACCCCCAGCCCAAAGCCAAACACTGCAGACATGTTTGCAATCATCAGGAGTTCTGCTATCAGAACCTGTAAGACTGGGTTTAAGATTAAAAACCCCAAACAAACCAAACCCAGAACTAACATAGTTTCCAGAATTTTACTTTCTAACTCCATTCAGAGTGTCTGTCTGCTTCCCATTGATGCCAAAGACGACATTCCCATGTAGGTGGGTGCGAGTCCTATCCCCACCAGTGGGCTGAGGCCCAGGAGTGCAGATCTCTGAGGCCTTTTGCCTGGGGAAGGATCCTGGACCCTGTTGCATGAATATCACTCGTAAGCCAAGGGTGAAATCCTGACATAGAGATCAGTGCCACCACGTGCATAAAATAAACCTCCTACAATGCCACTGATGGTTCCGCTTACGCCTCTTATACCAAGGTATTAACTATCTTAGTTTAGACTGTATTTTTATACCACTGTGCAAAAGTATGATGGATAATTCTGGAATAAAAGGGCTGGCTTGGAAAATGTCACTGGAGATGCACACTTGCATGCAGATTTTGCCGTCTTTCCAAAACAGGCATCAACTTTACCTTTCTTTAATATCTACGTTATATACACACCACAGGCTCAATTTTCCCATATTGGTGCTTCTCTTCATGCTCGAACTCCTTACATCTACAGAGTCCCTGAAGAAGCAAAACAGTTTTTCCTGATACTGAACATAATGTATGGGATTCTTCCCCAGCTGTTGGCTTACAGATGTGTCAACAAGCCAGAGTTTTTTATGAAACCAAAACAAGAAGAAAAAACAGACTAGCACAACTGTTTTCAGCTCCTCGTTCTGGCTGCGTATATACCGGGGTTGGGATGCAACCGAACTGCTCCACTGGAAGCGGAATGAAGTGTGTGAGATGTGTAAATCTGCACAGTTGTGTAAAGTTGCACGGTCTGTTTTGTTTATCCTACTCGAAAAGGGAAATAAAGACAACTGCCTTCAGCACCACTTCTCAACATCTTGACTTTGCGCTGCAGCAGAGCTGCTGGTTCCCATGGCTATTTTTGAGTAAGCTGCTTTGACAGTTTTAGAAATACTGCACGAAGTTAAATAATAATAATGATGTCAGTGTTTAGCCTCCACACCCTGAAGAGTATCAGTGGCAGCAATCCCTACGCAGAGCTACTGTAGAATGGGAAGGTCGTTTTGAGGTGTGAAAAATTAACATACATAACTCTGTCACATGCACATCTTTTATTTGTCAAAAAGTATGTCTTGTGGGTCAGCCTTGTTAAAAATCCCAAGAAATCTCTTTAAGAAGCAATCAACTCTTACGGTAAGACTCCATATATGATAAGCAAATCATATAGTTTTGTTAATTCTTTTAAGGATTCACCTCTGCAAGGACTGCTCATCTGCTTGAAGTTAAGCATGTGCTTAACTAGTTTAACTAGCTCCTCTGAACTGGGCCTGGGGGCTTGTTACCTCGGGCAGGTGGGCCTTACACTGAAGAATGCAGTTTCAGAGAGGGGTTTTGGTTCTTCTCTGCGGCTACTTTTGCTAATGCTGTTGGTCCTAAACAAGTAGCAGCAAATACAGTGACCTTGGTTTGTTGGTTTATGTTTCTGTTTGCAATTACAACTATTTCTATGCCTTCTATGTGTATTTACACTAAAAGCAGTACACTTAAGTGCCTTTCTCACAGGTGAAATTAGCTGATACATTTTAACTGGAAACACGCTATTTGGGAATGTTGACTTTTGGGTGTTTTGATTTGAAGACTCTTCTTTTTAAACCTAATCAGTAATGAGACAGGATCAGCTCATGTACATGCATGTTGCACCCCGTGCAAGGGGACTTTGAGAGCAGCAAGAAACTCATGCTGTAAGGCTCCTGCTGCACGCTGAGCTGTGCTTCACAGCAGTGCTCAAAGAGAGACCCCAGGTTTCATACCTCCAGCCAAAGGGGCCGGTCCAAGACAACCCCAACCCACCTCAGTCAGTGCC
This sequence comes from Nestor notabilis, assembly GCF_000696875.1. Taxonomy (NCBI): domain Eukaryota; kingdom Metazoa; phylum Chordata; class Aves; order Psittaciformes; family Psittacidae; genus Nestor; species Nestor notabilis. The sequence goes on along the minus strand of NW_009941788.1, from coordinate 37,300 downwards.
TCTTGGTGAAAGGGAGTTCAGCAATAATCCCCTCTGGCACCCAGCCTCCTGCCATGCTCACTAGAATTAGGGGTAGCTCCATCCCAGCACATCCTCCCGTGAAAACCAGCCCCAAGCTCTTGGGCTGTATCAGGAGATGCAGGCTCACAATCGAGTATCCGAGCCACCGGTGTCACTGCTCATGTTTTTAAAGAAGCTTTGAGTACATTCAAGGTGAATTTAATAACCTCCTGTTATCCAGAAAAGGCAAAGTACAGAAAAAATAAAGATCTCACCTGCACTTGTATCTATTATGGTCAACTCATGTTAACAGAATGTTTTGCTTTAATACTTGACTTACATTAATACCTCACATTATTACACGTATGAAGCCAAATATGACGCTAACTTAGTTGCTTACAACCTCAAACCTTACTCCCAATACACATTCCAATAAATTTATTCTGTAAAAACAATACATTTTTTTGTTTTCTTTTTTTCTTTCCTTTTTTGTTTTTTTGTTGTGGTTTTTTTTTTTAAGTTTTTTACAGTAAACTCATCAACTACAAACCTTGAATACGCAAAAGATGTTCCAAGGACAAGCATAACAAGGATTGATAAAACCAGACTAAATATGTTTTCACAATAAAAGCTGGCATAAAAATAAATAAAAATCTCTATTATCACAATAGCAACAATAATGTACACAGAGTAATGGATCTGGAATGCTTACTTACTAGTCTAGTTCTATTTCCAAACGGAAAAAAAAAAGCCAGAATGACAGCATCCTTTTTTAAGCCTTTCATTATTTAAAATTGATGTTTTCTTTTGGTTTCCCATAGGGTTCTATATCACAGTAAGCTTAAAAATGGAAAGCATCCAAATGAACGATTCCAAATTGTGTTGGCATTGGAAAAAATCCTTGTATTAATCTAAAGAAACACAAAAAGACTTTCACTAACTCCACATATAGGAACTAAGTCAGATAGTGTACATTACATCATGATTTTGAGAAGTATTAAGAGTATAACTAGCTAGGTACTTCTAATAAGGAAAGGTATTTTATTACATTATTGAACTTGGCGGTGATCTCAACTGAAGAATTTTTCTTTTATGTTGTAAACTGATCAAAAATCAAGAAAGTATGGATATAGGGAAATCTAAACTTATGTTTGTACGTGGAAGATATCGTAGGATTGGATGGAGGGGACTAATTTCTAAGTTTTACTCGTTTTTAAAAAATGCTGATTTAGAATGATATAATTTGGAGTTACACCTTTTCTGCCTAGAAAAGGAATCGAGAACATGTTCAAGTATGCGGTATCTTCATAAACCTCAGCCACTGGTAAAGGGCAACTTCATGCAACCAAATAATATGAAAATCAAAAAGTAACCCTTAGAAAAAAGGGTAAAATGTCATTTCTGCAAACACAACAGATAGGAATGTGAATAATGTGCATACAAACTGGGATGCTGTTGATGATACTAATGAACAGATGTGGTGACTCATATCAAATCCAAGAATATTAGACAACCAAACATGTAACCTTCTTGTGTTTTCCCTTAATATTCAGCAGTCATTATGTTGGTTAAGTCTGAAAGAGAGAGAGAGAGAAAAAAGATACCACATTTAATGTAAGAAAAAGCATACTGCAACAAACATGATATAATTAATGTCTTACTGTCACACTTCAAAGGCACAGGCTCAAGGAACCACCTGGTCTGTTCCAAGAGAAATGTTTTTCTAGACAAAACTGCTTAGGCTACATCAACTAAACAGACCACTACAGAATAGTAAAGAACACAGTTTAAAAGCAAATGTTTAGGGCTTTATCCAAATAAGCAGCTCCAGTCACAGATGTGGTTGCTTTTTTGTTTTCCCCAATTGCTTCATTACGAATCTTCACACACAGCCACATTCTGCATTTTTCCACTACTCGAGATCCCTGCCAGGCCTTGTGCAGAAGCTCAGGCTCTGCTGGATCCCTGAGCGCCTTGTGAGGTTGAGAACAGCCTTGTGCTCAAACAAACACTCAGCAAGCATGAAGAAAACTGAACAGTTTTCCTAGCTAACAGATCGGAATGCTGCTTCTGAAAAGGACAGAGTGGAGTTGGCTTGGAATTCTCCGTAAGGCAATGACAGAAAAGGAAGAAACTCCCTCTTCGTGACTGAGTCAAGGTCAGCTCTTGCCTTCACTGACATCAGTGGGAACAGGATCACTGTCCTCATGTGATCATGGCAAATGTCTCCAAGTTTTGGTTTCTTCATATTAAGCAGAGATAGCAAAACTCATCAAAAGGCACAGGACACTGTTTTGTGCAGCAACATGCTGACATGCAAGGCTACATGCCTGTCTAACCCTGAGCAAGGCAGCCCTCTCCTCTGTAAAGAATTCTGAGTGTGAATGCTTGTCCACCCACACCCTGACAGACAGAAAGAAACACAACACAAGCAGGATGAAGGAATTAGTACTGTGATCATCCAAGGAAAAAAATGGTTGTCAAGGAGTAAGTGGGGGGTAAAGGTTAAATCCTCTGGGGAGATGGAATTTTCGTTTTACACAGGATCCAGAGGAGAATATGAAGACATTTTGACATCCCTGTGCTAGCAGTCTACTGCCTAAGCTCTCCTCCATGGCTGCAGCAGACACTGCTTCTCTATCCAAGAGGATAAGAGCATACAAGTGCCCACTTGGCAGCCTGGAATTCCAACCTGGTTGCTGCCGCTCTGAACTAACACAGAACTCTGTCTGTTCAGCGTGGTTCTTCTCTCCTGCGACAACAGGTTTGCAAACAGTAAGTAATGGAAACCTGCATTTGCGGTGTGGGAGGTCCTGGGACACCCTGACTAAGGACACATGATAATGGGTTATTACAAAGTGCTCCTGCATGTGATGATGGCTTACAGGAACAGCCTGAGCCATGCCTCCTCCCAAAGGTGTGACAACGTGCTGCTCAGAGTACCACCTTTCATCGACCCCTCTTCTGCTTAAGAGTCACTGAGATTATACTTACTGCTGCTTTGGAGACATGGCTTAGAAGGGTTCACTCATTGAAACAACTACAAGTGATTAGTCAATCAAACCACACCTTCTGCTAAAGTTCTTAATGACAGCTGCTACCCAGCCCTGATGGATGCTGGAACAGTCAGTTTGTGGGGTACCACTCCCAGCTCAAGTAAGGAAAGCTGTCCTTTTGGACTACGAAACCTTTGCACTTACTAACACCAACTCCCCTCTGGGCTAAAGCTGGAAGATTGGGTAGGCACCATTCTTATGTGGGGTGCTGGGAATATTAATCCTTCCACTCCCCAGTGTCTCATGGATACACCTATTGTGGCACAAGAAGGACAATAAAGGGCTGGGTAGCAAATAATCCTCTAGGATTTTCATGGTTCCCTGTGCCATCTTCCAGCATGACACACATTCTGTCTCTCAGGTGCCCCAGAAGTTGACAGTTCTCCCCTGATGCAGGCAGCCCCTGGGGCCACGCAGGGACTTTGGCTCCTTCCCCTACCCAGGCAACTCAGGCTCCCGCTGCTCAACAAGGCTGTGGCAGAGCTGAGCAGTTTCCATGGTCTCCATGGTTTCACATCTCTCCAGAAACAGATCAACTCTCATCATCTTTGAACAAGCTTTACTGTATGATTGGTGCAACATGTGCTACACTGACCAGTGCTACTGCACACAAAACAAAGAGCACAGAACCCAACTGATTCCAGTGAGGAATTTTCAGTCATCAAGAAAATTGAAGGATGGAGAACACAGAGAGAGGACATAAAGCTGTATTCACAAATTGCCTTGTTTTTTCTGGCACTTCCTCAACAGTGTCTGGCAACTGACTCAGCCACCTTGTACTATAAAAGCTCTTGCTGGATGGGCAGAAGGATAATTATTTACTTGCTCTGTATGATCATTGTTATCCCACGTTGATTTAAGATCAAAATGTTTACAGGATTCAAAGTACACAGAGGTGCAAAGAGTGTATTTCATCTACACCAGCTGCTTTAATCTCAACTTGCATTCAGACATTTATGTTTCTCCTGAGTTATGTCCCATGTGCCATTGTTTTAGCAGCGCTGTTATCCTGAGCTACGGGAAGGCAGCAGACAACACAACTCTTCATACCAGGGTATGCCACTGTTTGATTTTTACAGAGCAATTTCTACTCTGCAATGGTTCTGACACATTTTTACAAATGTTACCTTTTTTGGAGGGGTAGATTTTAACTCCAAATTGCAGAAAAATAATGAGACAGAAACACATACTCTGTTTTCCTTTTCTGGAAAGATGCCCACATAAACACTTTTACATTGAACAGAGCCCTAAATGCTCTGCTTTTAATGTTTGTTGTAAAACCCCAAACCTGTTACGCAGCCCAACCAATGTTATTCTTGAGAAGTAAAGAAGGAAGAGTGAAGGAACCAAACATCTCAAAACCACATCAGAAGGACACAGTGAACCTGTGTTTCTCTGGCCAATTTGGCCGTGACACTTGTCTTTCACAGCAGTAACTGGAATTGTTGCTACCCTGTAAGAACATCACAACAGAAAATATGTCCTGGACTCAGGCTGTTTTAAATATGTTCTCCCAATTGCAATAGTATCAGATGGCAGTAATTTTGGACCAGATTTTGATCCCCTTATTCATGCTGGCAAGCGGTCACCTCCACAAATAGATCCACTGACTCCCATGTTAGTAACTGATTGTCAGTGTGAGTAAAAAGATCACAGTCCTTTACCCCACTTTAATATTCAGGCTGTAGCAGGAGCAAAAAAAAAAGTATTTAATTTCCAACAAATCTACTATTTTTCAAAGACTCAGTAAAATCATTCACGTCCTGGAAGACAACCACATGCATCTGTACATGAAGGGAACACCTCATTTACCAACACAGGGTCTGGACTGTAACTAAAATAATGGCTACCAAAAGAAAAACTTGCCACATACCCTGAGTGCTGACCTTAACATTCAAATAGTCTCTAATAGGGCAGGGACTACAGGCAGCTTTCAAACGTCTTTATATGGGTATCCAAAGAGTAAAAGTAAAACGCAACTCAGGTGTTCATGATAAAGACTCCAAGTTATGCCAGCCAAGAACCAATGTACAAGTCACCAGAGATTCAAATGTGGAATGTAAATCTGCTGCCATGAATTCACTGGTTTACGAGCTGATTTTGTACCATAGAAAGTAAACAACACAGAGCCATGAATATTCCATTTCCACTGGAATATTCTGTTTATGTGGCATCTTGAGAAAGCCAAAACAATTCACTATTTAACAACAGAGGACTGTTGTGGGAATTTCTGTGACTCTTGAGCTCAGCAAGCTCTGGGATGGGCTGTCTTAACTAATATGCTATTAGTTAATTAGTATTAGATAATAAAACTCTGAGGTTAATGCTTTTCATTTTTCTGGGGAAGGAATCAGCCAAAGAGCAGCTGTAGGAGAAAGAGCTTGAGAAACACATAGTGGCAGGATGCAGTTCTTAACTGGCTGAGTCTGAGGAAGCTAATGCTCTTCTGCTGAGTTCCCGCAGTCCTCAAGAATAGTTGAGAAACTCAGAGATGGACTGAAGAAAAGAAAGCACCTCTGTCAACCCCAGGGATAAAAAAAATCACACGTTGAGCCTTTGAACAGTATGAAATTGGCTGCAAAAGTATCATAGCTTTGGAAGTGCTTTTATTTGCTCTGGGTTTGAGTCTTTAGGAAGCCATCGCTTCACATTTTCAAGCTCTCCTCTACCACCTGGAGGTTAGAAATTTCATTAAAAAATACAGGTGAAGATGCTCCTGCAATCATTTGGCTTCAGCCCTTCAAGCCCTTCATTACCATAACGCTGAGGGTAAGAATGCAATTAAAAGGCAAGGTTCCCTCTGATCTGAAGAGGGAAGCTATGTCTTCACCTTGCAGTCCGTAATAAATAAAAGCATAAAAGATAATGACTACCTCATTACTCGTAGTATTATTAAGAGAAAACTTCTTGTGTCCTGTAGGCAGCTCTCGCACGGTCAGAGACGCTGGAAGTGCAGAGCACAGGACCAAGGGCTCCCCGGGACACAGCCCGTGTGGAGCTGAGCCCTGCGCCTTCCACAGCCCTTACCACTACAGGCATCTTCTAAGCGGCCAGTCAAAACCAGGGGAACGAAACTCGCCCATCACGGGCTCTGCGCTCCCTTTTCTCTGCTCTCTTTGCCTCCATGGTACCTTTCTGAGAACTACTTTAACACACACGCTGCGCGGTGCGAGCGCGGGGCCGGCCCAGCCGCCTCCTGCTCCACGTTGGTGTGTTCCTGGCGCCACCTCACGGCCGGAGAAACGCCCTGAGCGCGATCCTCAGGCCGGAGAAGCGCTGGCTCCGTGTTTGTGCTGCGCTGGCGAGGAGGACGGAGCCCATCTCCACCCTGCGTGTTGGGGGCGCGGTGCTCTTCTCACAAGCTATTAAAGAGTCCATAATCGCATCCATGGTGGTGTCTGTTAGCCATACTTCTGAACTCATGCCTCCGAACAAGAGGCCCATACCCCAACTCTGCAGGCACGTGCTGGCCTTTCCCGACCTTCCTTCCCACAGAAAAGAAGTCCAATGGGCTGCAGGCGCTCAAGGCCTCCGGTGCGCTCCCAGCCTGGATGTCCGGCAGAACGTGGCTGCAGGACAGCAGCTCCGTGCCGCAGGAGGCCAGTGCGGACACACGCTGCGCGAATGGCTGTTCTGCTCCGACTGCAAACACCGTCTCATCGCTCCTTCCCCAAGCGCTTGCGCCTGATGAAGGCACCGGTTTTGAGAAGACACTGGTGTGGCTTTGAGGCTGCCCGGAGGTGGAGTGTCCCCTCCTGGTCCTAAAGAGAACTGCACCACCGACAAAACCTCCGAAGAAACACTGAGGAGCATTTACATGTGAAGTGCTGATTCTGGGGCAGAAATGCCCAAGATGAAATAACTGGATCAGGATGTGATTTCTCCAAACTTATCAGTGCTTATATGTCAGGCTGCCCTCAAAAGCACCTCTCCATCTCTTTTTAGTACATGCTACTAAACCTCCACCTTTCCCACGCTAAATGCATCCAAGATCTAGTTAAAGACTTTAACTCTAGTTGAAGTGTGCTGTGAAGCCCGAGTGCAGAAGTCAGAGCAGTGTCAATCCCTTGCATGGGTGTGACAATGCTGATTATATTTCCGTGGAGCTGGTGCTGGCAGGAAGGACAGACTGCTGGTATTTCAGCACAGAGTCTAAAATACCTGCACTCCTGAAAACGCTGAAGAGCAGCACCATGATGTTCCAGCACGCTGGACTCTGCCTCCAGGGCTTACAAGCATGGCACATACAGATGGAAGAGCTACATGAATGTCACCAGCCACAAAGCCAACATCCTATGTGACTTTTTAGCCACTGAGTTTGCAACTGACCAAACTCAGTAAGGATTTGGTCCTTACATGGAGAACATGACTGAAGTTCACAGCCGTATCCATCGTTGCTGATACAAACGCAGGAAACAAAGCAAGCTCTCATAGCAGCCTTCCAATATCTGAAGGGAACCTACAAGGCCTACAAGGAGAGGGACTCTTCATCAGGGACTGTAGTGACAGGGCAAGAGGTAATGGGCTTAAACTTAAACAGGGGAAGTTCAGGTTGGATATAAGGAAGTTCTTTCTTTACTGTGAGGGTGCTGAGGCACTGGAACAGGTTGCCCAAAGAAGTGCTAAATGCTCCATCCCTGGCAGTGTGGGATGGGCACTGGGCAACATGGTCTAGTGTGAGGCATCCCTGCCCATGGCAAGGGCGCTGGAACTAGATTATCTTAAGGTTTTTGCTCACTCAAACCATTCTATGACTCTGTGATTCTATGAAACTCTGCCACCTCAGATGGACCTTATAGCCTGTTTTCTCACTCAGATACCTATCTGAAGACATGAAAGCATCACAGGGTTCACCGGCCAGAATGTGGGCAACACGTGGACTATTCACTCGCCACGCTCCTCAGCCCCAGACTCACTGTGAGGTGCTGGGAAGGCACAGTCAGGCACAGCATCTCCTTGCATCAGTCACTGGCTTAAGGCAGTGGCTTATTCAGAGCAAATGGGAGAGGCTCAGGGCACGTTACCTTCCTGACCCTGCAAGCCACGTACCGAAGTCTTTTAAGGTGAAGAGCCACAAAACACACACGCTGTACCACAAAGAGACGGGGGAAAGGAAGCTCTGAGAGGAGTGTCTAAGCAGAAGATGAGAGCAGCTCCCCAGAGGTTGTTCTGTGAGAAAGGGTGGAGGCTGAGCCCGCAGCTGGGTGCTGAAGGCAGCCTGGCAATGTCAGAGAGAGCCTGTGCTGGCTGGCTTCCCCTCACACCTGGGGATTCGTGTCACTCAGCAGCTCCTGTGACAGCCCAGCCTGGCTGCTGGCCACGTGGCAGGGCCTTGGCATGGGAGCCACATGAGCACTGGTTCTGAGACGGAGCTGCAAGTGCTGGAGCAGGGAGGCTTGTGCTGCTCCAGTGTCTCAGAAATAGCAGCGGTTGTTAAAGGTGGCTGATGATTAACCAATTCCTATGCCAATTCGCCTGCTCAGCAGCCTTCCTTTCTGTTGTGGTCACAACAAAGTAATACTGACACGAACACACGACTGAAACAAACATCCAAGGAGATCGTATGAAGCTGCTCTGGAGCAGACAGTGTATCCCCTCCTTGGAAAGTCATCTCCCAAGGCAGGATCTGCCCTGAAACCTGTGGAATGCAGTCTGTAATGTGCACATAAACCCTCGTGAACTCCAGAGAAGTCAATGGGACTGCACAAATGTTAAACAAGTATGAAAGGATAAGCAGGCTCCCACTGTTTAGCGAGCCAAAAGGCATTATGCAAACAGTCTGACTCTGCTCTCACATCCATTTTGCATCATTCCAGCTCATGGTTTTGAATAGTTCCTCTCAGCTGACATCCATGCAAGTATTGGAACAAAAATAATGTGTATAGTATCTTTTCCTATTCAGTCACTTCACCAGAGCAAAATTTGTTCCAGTACGGGGACCAGTCCCATGTTTCTGTTCTAGACACATTCTGAGCACCAGAATGCAAGGTAAAAAGGTCTCATGTGGTATGCACAGGTCACTGCAATTGCCCTTCACCCCTGGCTCCACTGCCCCCCCATAGCAAACTGCGTGGGACGTGAATGACATTAAGAGAAGTTTACCCCTTCACTGGTTTTCTGCAAATCTGAAGAAGTGTTTCTTGTGTCATTGCCTGCGTCCCCAGCATCAGAGCTGCTCTTATTTTCTTCCTCTTTGCAGTCCTTATCATCTTCATCTCCAGGAGATTTCCGTGACTGCTTGGAGGATTTCTGCAATGACCAACAACAAAGTTAAAAAGTAAAAACCGAGCTTCAGTCATAGAAAAGCACTTTTCAAATGCATGCAGAATGCTGTCTGATCATCCCCGCTCAAGGTGAATACTGGGGAGGATACGTGGGGTGAAAGGTGTTTTTCAGGTGAAGGAGTTACTGCCATTGCTGAAACAAAAGGAGAAATTCTGTGTTCAACATAGGTTGGCGGCGCAATCGACTGTAAGACAGACACAGTAATAGGAGATGGGTATTAGTGTTGGGTCACCTGTAGGTTTTGTTAGTTAATGAAACAGATGGTGCCAGCTTGACAAAAGTTTTGATTAAACACAGAGATGTAAAATGAGAATAACATTAGCAGAGCTGCTATCCATACTTTTTTTAGTGCTGTCAGCTTTAATATATTAACATTAAAGCCATGTGGAACCAATACATCTTTTCTGCTCCCTTTATGTTATGCAATTCTACAGTACAAAAGGATAAATTGTGGCATTAAGCCACCATTTTCCTAATCCTCTGTTTGCCCAGAGTCTTCTGGAAAGAAGATGGTAGACCAGACCTGAATTTCTAATGTAAAACACACAAAGGGGGTGAAATTACTTAATACATTTTGTTCAGTGGGTGAACCACGAGAATTCCTGCTCTTCCCAAACTGAGCCTGGATCAGGCTGTTTACTTGCTTCTCATTTAATTTAGTTTTCACTTTCAGAGAAGAATAACATGAATGTGACTGAATGTGACTCTGCGACATTTCCCACATCTTTTTAAGCAAAGTACAAACTCAGAGGCACACACAGAACTGGAGGAGTGACTGTAATGTTGCTCCCTTTCACCCAGGTGACAGGTGAGAAGCGTACCTGAACCCAAAGGTGTCCCTATGCAAGGAACGACGTTCACCAGCCATTATGAGACAGTCTGAGACACGTTACTCTTAGCTTCCTCATCTGACCTGTTACTTAGACATTAACAGGGCTGGTAGGTACTACAGTGCAGGCCTTTCATCTACAAATTGAGCACCCTCCTCCCTGCTTAATTAGTCCTTCTTTCCCCCCATTCTGTATCCTGTGCTGAAGTATTTTACACTCAGATACAACAGGAGCAGTTGAGCACATCTGACCTACCGTATCTTTTAGCATGGCATCTGGGACACTCACACTGGAGAAGGAGAGGGAAGCTTGAATTCTCCTGGACAGGAACCAAACCTGAATTCATGTCTCCCAGGAGGCACACTCCTAAGGCTTGTTTTGCTCCTCATGGGGAAATACTTAGCTAAGACAACCAAACCAACCAATCCATCTTTGCCTGGAGCTTCTTTCCAGCCCTTATGAACTTCCCATACTTTCACCCCCTGCTCAAAGTGCGGGCAGTAGAACAGGACAGAGCATTTCAACTACTCTCTCACCAAGGCTGTCACAAAAGCAACAGCACTTCCCTTTACCTTTTTGAACACCATTGTTACAGTACTGCAATCAAAATGCTAAAGAAGAACGAACAGATTGCCATGGGGTGGACTGTATTCTAATTCTAAATGCACACTGGTGACAATGGAAAAACTCAGAAGACAACCTTTGAAGTGTAGGATTTTTTCCGTTTTGAGCCTGCTTTTTCATTCTTTCTTTTTCCTTTTCCATCCTCTTCTACCCGATCACCTTCCTCCTCACTGCTGGCATCTGCTGTATTTCCTCCTTCTCCTTCAGTTTCTGATGAGCTCTGTTGCTGAATTGCCTTTAAAATAACAATAATAACATAAACAGTAAAAACTCCCCACTAAAATCTATTACTTAATTTTTGTTCCATATTGAAGATAGAAATACTTGTAACAGGCAGCTTACACTTCAATCACTATAGTCAGGAAGAGCTCAGGTTATTCTTACAATTACCAAGAAAAAGGGCTGCAAGGGCAATTTTTTCAGACACCACTTGAAAGCAGTTATCACACACAGGTTCTGGGATAGCGTGTTCTGAAGGGGTTACACAGAAACAGAAGATCCAGTAACAAAAATGTGTTTGCCAGAGAACTAAGGGTTGCTCTGTGCAGAGACCTGGCCCTACTCTGGCCAAAACTATGGACAATTTTAGACTTTGGCTGCAATAGGAGAGACTTAGGAGAGAAGACGGCTGTTACAAACCGCCCCCAAAGGGCAAGATTCTGTGTTAGGAAGAAGCAAACACTGACCAGAAGGCTGAGAGCTCTTTGACAGTCCATCTCCCACAGACTATTCACTGGAGTTTTTTTTAAACCCCCAAGTGTATGCAAAACATCTGTAGGGCTGAAAACACGAAACAGGAACCGAAAGGGGCAGCAGCTTGCTTGCAGGTGGTCCGTAACTCTGGTTTGTAAGGTTTTGTGCTAATAATGTAATAGATGTTTGCCTTCTTTTGGAGGTGATTTCTGCCTTCAAAGGACCACATTTTTTTAATGAGAAAAGTTCTTTGGTTTTACCCAGCCCACCAACTATTCTCCCCCTCCAGCTTCACTGACTTTTTTGCTCCGGACATCCTACAGGGAGAGCTGTTGTACAGCGGCAGCTCCTATCTAGTAACAGCAGCTTAAACCTCCACCTTCTTACCCCTCACATCTTTGGCAGTGGTGTCCTACATGTTATACATTACCAATGTAAAAATCAAAACTGCAGTGACCTTACGGTCCATGTAAAATACACTGAACCTGCTATAAAAATAAACAACAGAAAGAAGTCAGAAATTATTCATGTTTATACTGCAGTAAATAAAACCTTCCATTTTTAATTCAACTAAATCTGCTGCAGAATTTTCCACTTCACCACCCCAGAATATCACAGAATGCAGAGGGCTCTGCAGTATGATTAAAGTTCAATTTGTCACAGACTGCAAAACCACAGTTGTCTTTACATTACACAATTACTAAAGCTGTGAAACTTCCGAGCACCACGAAAACCAGGATCTTCCACATCACTCATACCATGTTTACATTGACAAGAACTCCTCAGAGAAGAAAACAAGAACGATGAAGAATACAACTGAAAGTCATTTACCTGATATCCAGTAAACTTTACTCCAGGGTTGTTTTCTATTTCCCACAGGCCTTCATTAAATCCTTTTCGCTTGTTTGACTTCCCAAACTTATCTTTATATTCTTTATATGGGAAAAGGTCTTTGGGCCCCAGGAACGCACTGCATTTTAACAAAGGTAACATTCAAAAAAGGACTTAAATTCCTCCTCTTCAAAAAAGAACCACCCACCATTAACAGTGCTGATGTTTTTCCCTATTCTTTTGTTCATTCCACCATTTCTTTTCAGTTTTATTTATTTGTTTATTTATTTATTTTACACACTGGCTTTGAGTTACTGCTGTGAGTCTGATTTAATGCACTGGCTCACCATCCTGATGTTTGATGTTGCAAAATCATGCTGGGTCTCTCTAGAAACAACTAAACCAAATCTCATTTATTGTATTAACTACTGCTGGGAACTGGCACTGGAACAGTTTATGAAAGGGATTGTATGATGTAATTGCCTGCGATAGCAAGGGACCAAACTTCCAATCCTATGTGTTACAGATCCAGAAAGGCCTAGAAACACCATAGAAAAAGTTAAAGCACATGAGGAGTGCCTAGAACCCAAGAGCCAAAACTTACCCCTTGTACTAAGGGACAGAAAAGTAAGTGGCATTCACTATTATCTATACTGCCAGTAAGCCTGGGAGCTTCGTTCTTGGAGTAAGCCCCCCACTTGCTAGATTCTGTGCAAATACAATAAAAATGCTCTCTGTCCCAAAAATCTTATAATTTCATATAAGACAAGAAACAATGTGTGAATATAGGCAGATGAGTAACACAAGGAAACAATGAGACACACAGGGTGCTGTGGCTAAATTGTTTTTCAGACAGCACAGCAAAGGAGGGATTTTGTGCTCTGCTGCTGTGTAAGTCAGCTCTGCGCTGGGCCAACTAATGTCAGGCACAAGCACCACAACACAGGGAAAAATAATTACAAAAAGAAAGAAGAGTGGTGGTTTATACTCTTTCTTTCTACAGACTTCACAGTAGAAGTCTAACTTCTTATATAAAACTGAAGAAAGCATAATTTCCTTTTCACTGAGTATCTATATCCAGTGTGTTTACTCTGTTTACCCAGTATTACAGTACTGGCATGGCTAATTTAAGTTCAATTAAAAATAGTGAAGGCAAAAAACTCCTTTCATTCCCACATGGAAGATTCTATGTCACTAGTGACTGGAGATGAGCAAGTCACAGTGTCCTTCACTATAATCACTGTCCTACTTTCTTGATGATCTTTGCAATTAACATTAACTCTATGGTCTCCATTACCAGGGGATCGTGGAGCTCCACCATTTACAACACGTTTATTCTCATACACCACCACAGGGGTGGGAAGTTGCCCTTTTTTGTAGATGGGCTTCTGAGGCACACGGGTTTGCCCAAGGTCAAACTCAAACTGATAGCAGGATACAGAGGAAAACCCAAGTCTCTTCAGTCTCAGGCTAATATCTTAATCACAGGATCATATTCCTTCCTTGTTGTAAATGTTACTTCAGATTAATGCCCAATTTATGCCCTGATTCTTCCCAGCACTTATGAATGTGCAAAGTTTCATTCACTGAATTCATCCCACTGGCAAGAAGTTTGCCAGTACAGAGCCAACTGGTGGCTAAAGGCATCGGGTGACATATCTCACGGGAAAGAGCTTCCCTTCTCCTGACACAGGAGACAGAATGGTACTCACACTCAATTGTCTCATTGAGAAATATCTCAGTTATATAATTATAAAGCCAAGAAAGCTTTTCCACCTGAAAGCCAAACAGTGATTTCCAAACTAACAGATGTCTTGTTAATATTAAAGGTTCCAAAAAATTATCTTACCTGTGCTTTTGCTAATGCTAGACGTCTCCTTATTGCCAAAAATACAAACAGTTCTAACACAAATAACAGGAAAACCATATGAAACTTATCATGAGCTACCTATTTTAGCTCTTTTATGTACAGTAAACACTGAAAGACTGCCTACGTCTTTGTTTGAAACTCATCTATTGCCACTGGGAGGGTGTAACAGTTTCCACTGCCCTGCTATAAAACCAAGGAGCTCCAATCTGCAGCTCATTTTAACAGCTATGCTTTTTAAATTGTGAAGGTACCAACTACAAATTGTTTTCCTGTTTCAGATGTTACTATCAGACCATGGGCTAACAAAATCCAAACCAAAGAGATTACCAGTTTGGGATTCATTCGTTTCAGAATAAAAGTGGTCAGAGGTTTTTCTCAAAATATTTCTCAAGAAAAATTGTTCCCTTATGAAATAAAATTACATTTTGGTTTCTGATTTTAAAGCATCATATATTTACGTGAACTTCATTCTTTTTAGATTATTTTTGACAGTAGTAATAGATCACAATATAGTAAAGTATCACGTTGTTTCCTTACAGCAATAGGAAGACATACTTTAACTAGAGAGAGGCTATTTCAATCTTTATTAAACAGAAACTGCCTTTAAAGATTTTTTAAAATAAAATGGGATGTATGAGCTACGGGGTTCATGTTCTGGAATAATCCTAAAATTAAAAAATAAATACTAGAATTTTAATAAAGCTTCAAACCTCTAAAATGGAATTTAAAATGTAATTAGAATTTAATTTTTTAATTTTTCAATTTTTTAAGGAATTCTAGAAAACACGTTGCCTGCAAATAGGGAAGGAGAAGTTTTAAGATGTATTTCATGCAAGCTGGAAACTGTGATTTATTTTTTACTACCTCAAACATAGCTTAAAATAGAGACATGGACATTATAACTGTGAAACTGTAGTAATTACTATGAGACCTAACTTACCCTTTCTATTCTGATTCCTTTGTTTCCCTATGAGCTCATCCAGCTCAATTCTGCTGTCACTTCTGAGAGCTCCATCCTACAATATTACCAGCACAAATCTCACAGGAATACACACACCTTAAAGCTCTCTGAGGACTGGGTGAGACTCTGGGGTCTGCTTCCTTTCATTTTATGAATTACCAAGCAAGTTCTCACACAGGACACGAACCCAAATGTGTCTGAATACAACAACCTGACCTCTGCTATCAGGTACATCCAGGTGATAAAAATTTGCCCCTGCATCTGAATTCACATGATCCTTTAATAAATTCATGCCAAGACTTTTCTTTATGGTAAACACTGGCACTGCTTATTATTTATGCTTAGACCATGATATATCATCCATCCAGCAGTGTTCCCACCTACTGTCAGGTTTCACTTCCATGTGTTAATACAGGTTGGGCTCCTAGGACCTGTCTCCCAATGGCTTCAGCCAGGATTTGTTCCAATAAAATCAGTGGAGATGACATTAGCTGCAATGGAAGAAGTCAACTTCAAAGAAAAGATCATGTTCATTCACTTACGTTTCATGAGTCCCAAAAAAGAAGATGGGGTATTTATTTGCTGGAGGCTTCACGGCTCCTTCGGGGAGTTCATCAATCTGTGAGACAGAAATGGAGAAAGGATTATTCCCTAACGTGGTGTCCCTCATCCAAGAATCCCTACCAAGTCATGGCAGTGCTAGTGCACGTATCCCACAGCCCTGTGCTGGGTGAGGAAGGGAAGGCAGCTGCTGATTTTTCAGGCAGGCAGGTCACACAAAGCCAGCATGTGACAGAAACACTACCAGGAGGTGACAGAAGACCAAGGATCCGACAGCAAGTTTTAATGATTTCATGGGCATTATAATACACAAAGGCAATAAAATCAAGTCTGCTTAATTGAAGTGTTAACTTCAGATGCTGCCTCATCAAAGGCACGGAGCCCAGAGGGTGATCCTGTCTGTCTTACACAGCCACCTAAGTGACTTCTGCAACAAATGGGGAACAGATGGTATCTCCGAGACTGCAACCGGCAAACCGGACAATCTCCCGTCGGTGCTTCCTGGTGGTGGTGGTGGTACACAGTGTAAACTGCACAAAGCAGGGAGGAGGGCTGGGACTCTCCTTCCCCTGCAGCATTCCAGTAACTGGTTTTGGTCACCACTCTCCTTTGTACTCCATCTGTTCTTTCACACTTTATCCCTGGCCTCATACTTCTCAAGATCCAGCTGCAGAGCAGCTAAGGAAGGGATGGGGAAGGTGCTCTCCTGAGATGTAACTGGGACTGGGACAAACCCTGCAGGCTGAGCAATGCCTAGATCCCATCTTCAGATGCCTGAGTGAGAGCACTTGTCACAAGGCAGGAGGTTAGGCCTATGACTTAGTCTTGCCCATATCCAATTTCTCAGTCCTCCGCAACAGAAATAAGAGAGTCCAGGTGCCTACTCACATAAACCAGAAACACAGCACAGCTTTAAATAAGATCTAAGTGCCTGCCTTCCCAGAAATGGCACTTCTGAGCATATGTGGCCGTCTAAAATTAAGTGTCCAGAGAACTCTCCTGCTAAGAGCGAGCCTAATGAATCTAGATATCTATAGGGCAACACCAGAGAGTAGGTGAATGGCTTGCTGCCTGGGTCTTACCAACTCAGTCTCAACATAAGCATACTGAATCCTGCCAAATGTCACTGGAACTGAGAACGAAGTGCTGACATACCAATGCTATACAAAATCTGCTCCTCAGCAGAGCAGGGGATGGAACCTGCATGTTTTCACTCAGGAGACCAGGCCCACATGTGCTTTCCTTCTCTCTTCCTGCCGAAGGACCCCAAACACTGAATTCTTGTTGATTAATAAACACCAGATTGTTTTCAAAGGACGTTCTCTTTCACTGTAAAGCATCTGCTGGCTACAGAGCTCTCAAAGGAGTACGAGCTTTTGTAAGAATTCAAGTCCTTTTGGTCGTTCTGCAAGGACACCCGTTGGGGACAGAGAAACGAGAGCCACATGTGGAGCTGTAACATCACAGGACTCCTTTCTGCAAAAGAAATGGATGTCTGTCTTTCAGGTCTAAGTGAAGATACACCAAAATCAGAGGATGTAAGAGTACTTCCAAACCACTCCCTGTCTCTTTTCCACATCAGGACCCAGAGGGGCAGATGGTGGGGCTCTGGCCCACTTGTCACCGTGCACTCACTGCCCATCACCTTCTGCATGAGACAATCCATGATGGTCAGAGGTGTCACACGCCTTGTGGGCACAGCAATTACCCAACTTCCTTCACTTAACAAAGCCAATGAACTGATAAATAAAAGGAGAATCTATTATTTAAATGCACATAGAAGGAAGATATACACTGGTAGAAGATGGAAGCATCCATTCCCTTTTAGCTCATCTGTGTGTAAGAAGGAACTAAACCGACATGACAGGCTGTTTGGTGTCCTCTTCACCATCAGGAATGCACAGAGGGAAGACTGCCAAAGATTTTTTTTAGAACTCATTATTTTCTGACATTAACTATTTGTTTTTAAATAAGTGCCCATATTGTGGTTATTTGTTCACTAATTCATGATTTAAATACAGGTATTAGATGATAACAGTGATAAAAACACTGATGGGAGGAACACTTTATAAACTGACAGCAAGCTGGGGAGGCAGTATGTCCCACTGTAACACTCTTTATGCCTCCTTAAAGATGGAAATATCTACGTGTCACACCAAAAAAGGCCATGCTGGCAGTTTACCAAGCACAGGGGCAATACACCTCAACTGTCTGGATGCCACAGCCATCCTCCTCTTTATTATGACAAGGAAGATGTCCAGAGAGATACTAGACTCCAGAAAAATGTGGACTCCCAGGACTGAGACAAACAATGTCTGCTGGGACTTGACTATGAACCTCATTTGGCCACTCGCAGCACAGCACCAGCTCTGGGCTGCATTACAGAGCAGCGCAGCCCAGTTACTGTCTCAGCCCTTTAAGAATTTCCCATGAAATAAAGCAAACAGCTGTAAATGATCAGTAAAGCAGAGGAATGAACACATGCTTAGTAGGGAACGCTGATCAGAAGGGAATGGGGATCTTACATCACACAACGTGCTGTGCTCCAAAGCAGTAAGGATCTTCTCCTAAGCAATATCCCTAGTGGAATTAAGCCTCACGTTGCATTCCCAGCAGTTTATACTGTTAGGTAAGGAGCAGCACCAAATTGACAAAGGACAGCACACTTATCTGTCACGCAGCTCACCTGCTCCCCATTTCGTGGTGTATTTCTTTATTCATCCAAGTATCCCCTCTGACTATGTATCATCACAGGAAACCATAAAAAAGCTTTTCATAGCTTTTGAAAGTTGGCTTACACATACAGACACATGAAGTATAAATCTGCACTAAACAGCTCAAGGATAGACTGCTAATGTTCCCACTCCAACATTTCACTGTGCAGCTGAGGTCAAGACTTTTCCTGCCTTCCCCAATTCTGCCTTCCCCAATTCATAAGCTCTCAGGCTTATGTCGCTAGCGCTGTAATGAGGTTGAATATGAAGTGCCAGTGCTATCATCTGGCCATTTAACTCCCTGGTACAAAACCCAGGGAATTTAGTGAAGGATGAGACCCTCTCCACCATTAAGAAAGATCTCTTCCTTTTTTACCCATTTCACACAAATCCCTGCATTAGAGACCGTGAGAGGAGAGCTTTGTACAGTCCACCATTCCCAGCAAAACCACCTTAACCTTTGTGAACACTGAGCCCCTAAGTGCTTGTTTAGCTGCAGAACAAGTCCAGCACTCCTTGATGATTGCTGCTGTTCTGCAGTAACAGAAAGCAAGTGGTACAAGCAACCATATTGCAGCTTCCTGCTGCTGCACTCAGTCGCAATTTATTCCCATCCTACAAGCTGTTTTGGTTAAATACGCTGAAGGTTTGGATCTGATATTTTTCCTCATATCAGCAAGATCAAAGACAGAGAGAGAGGGAGGGAGAGAGAGAAAGAGAGTGAGCGCATGAGCACAAGAGCGTTGCTGAACCAGGAACAAAAGAGATAAGTGCACCCATACTAGGACACAGTGTTGTAGTCACAGAAACCTCACTAATGACTAAAGCATCTGTCTATCTGAGAGCCGGACTGCGATTGCATTTTGCTTCTGGAAGGAAACAAACAGATTCTGAAGTACCCGTTATAACCTGCAAACAGGGGATCCATCCCCTCCTGAAGCAGAGCAGGCAGTGGGCTGGAGCCTGCTGCCACAGAAATCAGAGAGAGCCCTGCATGGCGTGCAAATCTGATATGTGCATCAGCAGCATCATGGGCAGTCGCTTCAATTATGGCTAAAATTAAAGCAGGTGGTTTCAGATTTCAAGTTTTATCCCCTTTGCTCCCGTTGCTGTCATCTGCTTAATGAATAACAATTGCTTTCTTTTTGCACAACCTCAGCAGAGCTTCCCAGCATTTGCTTGCCAACCAAGCAGCAGAGCATTAAAGATGTAACTGTGCTTTTTTTTCTTCCCAGTAAACAAATGCCAGGCTTCTAGGGTCAGGAACACTAAACAGAGAATTCAGCCTGGACCACTCAAACCAGAGCGGGGCTTTATCAAATGGTGTTGCTACGGACTACCAATGCGCGAGCAAGAAATCTGCCTCCTTACATTGCAGTTTACATGCTAGGATGTATATACAGCCTGAGTATTTTGCTCTTGGTGGTGCTGACTAATTGCTGCCTTCTCGGGTAGTATTTCCAACTAGTTCTCACAGGCTGGTTTGTCGGTACTTATACTGCAACACTTTCTTCCCAGTTGCCATGAGGTTAGGGACCCTGGGGAGAGAGGCGCTGGCTGGGTGGGTTGGACGGGATCCGCAGAGCTGCAGCCCTGCGACGAGGACGGTGCAGAGCTGCCTGCTGAGAACAACAGTGGCTCCCAGAATTCTGCACAAATCATCCCCGTGCCTGCCTGTGGGATAATGTGGCATATTCCAGACAAGCGGAGGAGCTCCCTGGGAGGGCTGTGCAGAAGCAGAGGAAGCTGCACCCCCTCCTGGGTGTTCTGCTCTGCAGAGCTCTACATTCCCTGCAAAATGGGAAACATGTCTCTCCGAGACACAGACAGAACAGCCAGCTTTGTCTCTCTGCTTGCCTATGTAAAGCAGCTTTCTGTGGAGGTTTTTGTTATTGCATCAGTCAAGAAAGGGGCAGTGACGCCCATCAAGGCGGAAGGGCATCCCAGATGCATCTTCTTCCACTTGGAGGGACAGCAGGTGTCATGTTGTATGGCTATCACAAAACCTCTGTGCTGTGCACAAACTGCTGTTCAGAAGCAGGAATTCCAGGCTGTCAGGGCGGCTTTCAGACCAGACCCTGTTCCATTATGTTCCAACAGAATTTTACACTGCAAAAAAAAAGAAAGGTATTATGCAAAAATACCTATCGGGTCCACATGTACAGACAAGAAAGCTTTACTTCAGCATGCAGAGATGCTTTTGTGGGCATTGAAACCACAAGAACAAGTCCCTTTTATTTCGCAAAAAGAGGGAATTAAAACTGCAGAGCAGTAATCACTGATTGTTTTGACATACTGTAAATGCCTTTGATTGGCAAAAGCACACAGAAGCATTGCAGAGATCAGTATCTCCCACTGAAATCCCTGGAGTCGCTGCACAGCAGTCGAGCAAAGGCCTATAGTATTTTTACTGGAAAGTGGTTCAAGTTGCTTATTATTGCCCAACACATGCAAGCAGCTTGCTCTCTTGCAGTTAGCTTATTAGCAAAACTCTAGATGGATAAAAGCAATTCTCTTCAAAATCCATTATTAAAATAGGATATTTTGCTTTTCTACAATGTTTTTATTCAAATGGATTTAATATGCTTTTTAATAGCTGATGCTACTGGGAGTCAGCAGTAAGGCGGTATCTTTTCTAAACCATTATTTAAAATAATGTTCTGTAAAATATTAATTTTTTTTTTTTTCCCAGAGGATCCTAAAATGTAAAAAAAATATAAAAATAATCCAACCTCCTTCAAGCTAAAAACTATGACTCAAATTCCGTAGTGCTTAGACTGAACAGCAATCCAACTAAAGCTGATTGGAGACTGCAGATTTTTCCTCTCATTTGTCAGGACTGTATGATATCTGAAGAAGAGCACAGCTCCTTTCCCAATGTACACGGAATGCTGGCATATGCACTTTTTCACCTATTAAAGAAGATAACCCTGTGAAGGGTGAGACTGGAAGCAGAATCCAACTTAATAAGGTGGAATTGCACAGCTACAAAAGTAAAAATTAAAAAAAGTCTCTGAGCATGGAAGAGTGCCACCAGCAAAAACAAAAAGCAAAACAAGATTAAAAACAGCAGAGCATACTTTGGAACACTGCTGAAAATGGCTGAAGGGTATCATGCAGACAGCCAGAAATGACAATATAAAGACATCAATCGTCCTTTTTTTCTGTGCATGCTCAGGACCTCAACGAGATAGAAGACAATGAAGGGTTAGTTGGAGTCCAAACAATGCTGGCAGGCACTGTCTCACTAGGAAAGATCAGCAGTCTTGCAGCTGAGTTCAGCCCCTTTACATCCCTAATTAGCAGCATATTTTTAAGACAGAAAGTTGAAATACACTTTCTGCAGAGCTGCTTTAATCTTCAGTATGAAAATGGGGCCAAAGCTTAGTTCTGCGTGACTGGTATCTGTACACATGACTGTAGGTAACAGATCTGTTCATATGATTCAAGTCCTGTGTGAGCCTTCGTGGCTGGTGGACAGGCAGCTGTCAGAGGAGGAGACTCAGGGGATACAGACTAGTCCTATATCTCTGCCACTGCCCTCTGGGATGATCTTGACCACATCACCGCAGCTCCTTCAGTCTCACTATTTCAAATGGGGGCTGTGGTGCTGTTCTTATAAAGCACTGGAGGTCCACTGCTAAAATGCCAGGTATTACTAACAACAAATACTTCCAGTTCTGTCAAAGGAGGATTTCAAGTTACCAAACTATAATCCTCCCATCAGCACACCCCAACGTCAGACTGCTGCAAAAATGCTCCATTTTGTCCTAATGAAGTGTTTCCCTGCCACTGTGAGTGAAGCGACGGAGCTACCACCAGGATTTCTTTCCCCAGTTTGTTCCCTAAGGGAAAGAAACAATGTGATCGCACTATTTTCAGTCTGACTCTCACCTGCAATAACTCAGGGACACATGAGACAATTTTGCCAAACCAGACAAAAGGAGAAAGGCCAAAGAGATATTAAGTTTCCTTATGTTTTGTGATAAATAGGCAGGCTGTCGATCAGAAGACGGACAGACAAGTAGTCCATATGCTGAGAGACAGCTTGCAATGCAGGCTCAACCAAAACATCAGACAACAGGGAATCCACATAAAGGCAAGCCAGCGAAACACAAACTTCTTGAGTTTCATGGCTCGCAGAATCACTTTTTATTTGTGGATGGGTGGGGAGAGCTTGTTCATTTTCAACAAATGTTGCCAGCTCTGAGACATTTGTGTTTACTTTTCTTCCCTTTAAGCACAGTGAAGCTAGATTCTTTGTCTGAATTATTCTTCAGGTATCAAAATACTGCTTGCAATCCACCTGAGCAAACCATAGTGAGCCCACGAACACCAAATGAAAGCAGTTTCTGTAGGCAAAATCTGGTTATTTGACTTCATGATCTTACTACAAGTATTTTTTTTGTCTTGAAAAATAAGCATGCAAGAAATGCACATACCAAATGTGTTTGGAAGAGACACAGTAAATAATAGCTAATTAACCAGTCAAGACATCAACAAAGGAGAAATTTTAGGGACTGTACATTCACAAACACCATATCTCTCTCCTGCCGCTCTTTACTCATAAGCCACAGGGGCATGAAAAGTCAAATGATCTTCCTTCCCAAAGTGCTCACATAAGCCCTGCCACCTTCTGTATGACATCTGCTATAAAGAGTGGATGAATGGTATAAGAATTCATTAGACTGAGGAATACTTTTTGGATTTCCTATATTTACACTAGAATTTTACCATTTCATTGATTTTGTTTGTTTTTAAGGAAAGATGTTCAATAGATTGGATATTTTGGCCAGTCAACTTGGTCAAAACCTTTTCAATCAGAAGCAGCCTGCCTGGAGTGTTGACACTTGGTCAAATACACACAACCAAGTTTTACATTCCAGGCTCATCTGTTCCACATATCCAATGCTCCATATTCCACTGTCTAAGCTTTTATTAAGAGATGTGTTGCTAGTCCTTATACTCACATTTGCACACGTAAAGCCAAAAGGTAAGCAAATTTCCAGAAGACTGCAGTCTCCTAGACTTGCCTGGCTTAATTTACTATTTCTTTTCCAATGTAATTTATTTCCACAAAAATTGGCACAGTATTTCCAGGCTGAAGAATACCAAGCATCCCGGTGCAATATTTAGCCCAGCTTCCCACAAAGTACACAAACCCCTATTGACACTACAGCTTGCAGCTGAAATTGTCTTGAGTAAGGAAATGTGATCAATGGAGACTGCAGGTCCCAGGATACAAGCCCCCAATTTGAGTCAGGTGGACAAAAACATACTAAAGAGAAAGAAAGAAACAATCTACTTCACTTGCTGCAGCCCACACGCTCCTGCTAGGAAGGATTCAAGCTTGACACTCTGAAGGGTGCAACTATTATCTGGACCTTTGGATACAGAAAACCTTCCTGCTTGTCTCCTCTGTGACCTGTTTTGTTACCATCAGTTGCAGCTGTGGAGTATAACATCAGGGGACTGAAACACTCCTTGTCACTGCACAAGTGCCTCCGTTAAAAAAATAAATCCTGTTACACGGTAAAAGAACACAAAATCTTTGTCCCTTAAAAGCACAGAACATTTTTAGTGTCCTCCAGTCCTCTGAGGTTTGGGTGCAGCAGCAGAAATGTGAGCGTCCTGCCCAGTCCTCCAGACAGAATGGAGACACAGCTAAGCATGTATTTGTCTTCATTATGCTGCTCTCTGTGGACTCACAGACCATAAAGACTCATGGTTTTAAATACCTGAGTTTATGTGTTCACACCAGAATATCTATTTGCGGGATGTGAGCAACTACTTCAAAACATAAACTTCTGTTTCACAGCACCTAAACTAATTTACCTACTGCCTACCCACCTTTTTTGAAGGCACAGGACACAGCCCCACGAGCAGGTATGTTCTGCAGGTCCCTGAACAGACATACCATCTTGGGGCTGAGGTCTGCAGAAGCGCAGGCACGCTCAGCACCAAACCATGGCACTTGGAGTGCTCTGGCGAAGATGGTGGACTGGGAAAAGGTCTCAAGTGCAGATTTTGGGGCTGTGGGATAAGTATAATTGCCAAGCATCACTGGTGCACAGGCCAATTATTTTGTTGTGATGCAAATAACATGTACAGGAACAACACGTACACAATCTGGTGGATGAGAAGCAATGGATTCTAATTGCAAAGCTGATGAAATGGAGTGATTTGCAGTAATTTTTCAAAGGCAGGTTTTCCTGTTTACTCTGCTGACAAGCTGTGAACTTGTACCTGTAGAAGAGCTCAGAGTCTGCAGAAAGCCCGGGCTTGCTGCAAACCTAACAACTCTCTGTAAATAATTGTTTCCATTACTCCTGCAGCCTTAGCCACCATCTATGGTAGAAAACAACCAATTAAACCAGCAGACTATTTTGCTAAGGTAGAACTTTGCCTGGGTCGACTTTGTCACTAAAACCATGGAATGAAAATTGATTCATGGAGTCACAGTGGTCTCTGTGCAGCACTTGGACCCAACTTCGGTATTTTTACTGGGTTTGCTTTCAATCTGTGCTCAGGTTTCCAGGAGCTGTCATTACGGTGTCAAATACCTTCTCTGCAAAGTCCCTCAGTCTAGGTTAAACTCTTAGGAATTTTAATCTGTCTGCCTAAAGAGACTCAGGAACAAGTTTTTCCAAGCCAAGTCATACTTCTCCCCACCTGCCTGTTTTTCTGCTTCCAAAACCTCGGAAGGAGAGTTTTCATTTAGTTTTGACCAAAAATGCAATGTTGCTGAAATTTACTTAGATAGTTCCTAAAAGATTAACAACCTTATTTATCAAAATGAACACTTTCCTCAAAAGCAATAAAAAACCCCTCAAGCAGCAGCTTATAGGAATTAAACTCTTTATATAAAAATACACAAAGCACTCCATTATATATATGCAGACCCATGAACTTCAATCTTAATTACTAAACCATGTTAGAAAAAAACTGGAATAATAAAACCATGAAAGACAGAAAGATGTATTTTTAGAGATGTAAGAGGCATTAACATCAGAGACAAAATGAATGTATCAGTATGGTAGTGACCACACTTGCAAGGGTGGCACATCCAATATTCTAAACACACATGTATTTTACATCACAAACGCTAAATGAGTTTTAAGCATGTGAGTACTCTCATTTAATTTACACAGAGAAATCACAGGCTTGAAGTTGCCTACATTTGTACATACTTGTAGGGTTAGGAGTTACTCTGTAGCATCCTTTCCTTCTACCCAATAAATTAACTTGAATATGTGCATGAGGTAAGTATTTTGTGTTACTTTCACATAACCTCTCAGAATATGATATTTCCCTGAACAAGAGTTATCTACAGAACCTAGTGACTCACCTGCAGTTACGTTACAGAAGTCACAAAGTTTACTCCGAGTCTGCTTTCTCCCAGAAG
>NW_009941788.1:0-11439 GCF_000696875.1 Nestor notabilis | reverse complement strand
TTTCCCTCTCTCTAAACAAGACTAAGGGTTTCTGGCCATCTTGCCCTCGTATTTCTATTCTGGACTTGGAGGGGTAGTCAGAAGATTAATTTTAAAGGAATGATGACTCTAAAAGGATACAGGCTGTCAAGGGACAAATTAAATGTGTGCAACTGTAATAGCTGTTTTCCCGCATACATTAATACTAAATTTTTAAACCACTCTTTACCTCTGAATCAGGAACAGCATCCATACTAAGCATGGCAGCTTAGCACTCTCCCTTGGCAGCTCAGTAAAAACCCATGTTTTAAATTAGGTTACCATTTTGTTTTAGAAAGCAGCTGTACAGAAGCAGCGTGTTATTCTGACTCATAATGTGCAAATAACTGGGAAAAGGCAATTACACATAAAAGAGAACCTGGTTAATGAGACACATATCTGGAACTAGGAAGGATGTTAGGGAAAACTGCACATACAAATTTGTCTAAGATGCAGATACAGTGTTTATATACACCTCATACAAATCAACAAAATCCAACCCAAACCGTTTCAGACAGTATTGAAAATTCTAAGTGTCACTTGCCTTTACTTTCTAACAGAGTGGTGATGACACCTGATGTGTCCAAACCATGCTCCACAGGCAGTGAGTTTTAGCTCACACTGCTTTTAATTGTCAAGATTCCCAATTCAGTCTCACATGCAGCACTCACGACAGCATCCTTCTCAATAAATCTGCCCTGGAGACAACCCTGACACCCCTGTTATTATACCAGGTCAATGCTATTGCTGACTTCTGACAAACAAGTAAACTAACACCTTCATCTACAGCAAATGTTTCAGAAAAACTCTAACCTCATTAAAAAACTGTTCCCTGCTCCCACATCTGCTAAAGAAGCTGGCATTTCTTAACATACTGCCATTAAAATCTTTATCATTATAGGCTTCTTGAAACTCAACAGCTAGAGACTTGATCCTGCAAGCACAGCTGGGCATACAGTTTGGCAGCATAAACAAAGCCATTGCCTTTGTAGGACCAGATCCCATCCAGCACAATAACATGGCAATTATACACACAGGTGAATCCATTCAGTTTTAAGGCAGGAGATGGCATAAAACACCTTCCAAAAGATAAGGAGAAAACATTCACTGCGTTTTAATGCTGAAGAGCCCTGTCTGACAAATGTGTCTTCTCTAATCTGTTTTCATCTTTAACAAGGAATTCTTGTCATTTTACCAGAAGTATCAATTCTGGAAACCTGCTCAGAAAACTGACCCACTCCCTTAACAACAATGAAAAGCTCCAAAGCAGAGTCTTTCAGATAAATGCAAAGAAAACAGAATATTAACAGATAGAACAAGCTTATTACCGGCGATCTTTGCAGACTATAAAATTCTAATCACAAGGCTTAGTAAGTTTATGCTACCTTCTTGTAAAGCTGTGACAGAAATAGACTGTGACAAAGAAAAACAAAGTTTGCGCACAAGGAAGATTCTGAAAAAGAACTGCTGATGAAAAGCAGCAAAAGAGGTACCTGAAAATGTGAACATATGTGAGTCACCTGATCCAGACACCATATGAAAAGAATTATCTGTTGAGGTTGCTGCACTTCTAATATCTTTCAAAAGCCCTGGTATTTGGAGAGGCACTGCAGTAAGGAATGTCATCTCTGATTTTTTTCTTCTTTGAGATGAACGTCTGCCTTCTCCCTTAGGCTGTGGTCCTACTTTATGTTTCTACAGGCACGGCAGCACACATGTAAGCAGTTTTATTGAAATCAAGAAACCTTTATGCAGTCGAACTCTTTTGCTGCCTTTGAGATATGGTCCTTTGAGAGCAAATTAATGGGATAGGTATCATCTTCCTTCCGTTATTCCATAACAACCAGGACACTGAGCCTCCAGCCCTGCAGTGGATCTACTCAGGGTTACTCCTAGAACACATGAAATGCCCAAGTCTGTGCCTGCTGGAGGATAATGAAACGCAGTTGTAATAGCACACTGCTAAGAACACAGGAACCTCAGTTCTGCAAACATTTCCACATGTGATTAATCCTGAATGAACGCTGCCTAATTGGATTCCAGATAATAGTGTCTGAAGAAATCCTTACAGAAGTACAAATTTACACTGGCTGAGATGGACACAGTGACATCTGGACTGAACACCAACTAGCAATTAATTAGTTTAAGAAGAAGATTACAAAAAAATACCACTACAGCAGGGGACAGTGCTTGGCATGAGAAGCCTTGCTCAGGTGTGTTCCTTACCAGGATCTGCCTCACTTAACACCTTCTTCCATGTTGAGGAAGAAGCATCTGGGACAGCAAGCTGGGAATCTTTGCAAATATTAAGACAAAGATAGTCTCATATGTATGTACATATAAACATGCAGTCACTTCACTACACCCAGTGATGGTAAAACCCATATGACAACTGACTCATGGAGTCCGAGGTCTGTCAGAAATATCAGCTGCAAGTAAACTGAAATGTAGCTTGCAAAAGGAAAAAGCTAACACATCTGGGAAAAAGGACTGGCAATGGAAGAGAGAGAAAGCTGGAAGCAGCAATACTACAGGAAGCCAATAGTGGACCACAAGTTACATTTGAACAAGCGATGTGCTGCAAAGGTCAAGGCAATATGCAGAAATCCCCACATGCAAACACACACCCTGGCAGGGAGCTGGCAGACAACCCTCACGTGCTGCAGCCGCACCCGGGAAAATGATTTTTGCCCTGTGCAGGACAGCACTGTGGAGGCTGGTAACAGCTTGAAGGAAGCTAAGGCAAAATACACAGATACTGATGTTAATGCACATACCAAAAGGCAATCAATGGGGCTGGAGGGACTGATTTACATACAGTGATGAATAATAAATTATGTCCCAAGGAGGGAAGGCAGACCATGGATGGATGGTCTCACTCCTGCTATGGGGTACAAATCACAGCCCTGCATG
Organism: Nestor notabilis; assembly: GCF_000696875.1. Classification (NCBI taxonomy): domain Eukaryota; kingdom Metazoa; phylum Chordata; class Aves; order Psittaciformes; family Psittacidae; genus Nestor; species Nestor notabilis. The sequence goes on along the minus strand of NW_009941788.1, from coordinate 8,508 downwards.
CCTGAGGGCTCTGGAGCCCCCTCAGCCACTGTGCTTGGGTGGTCTCAGCACAAGCAGAAAGAAAGAGAAAGACAACAGCTGAGAGGAGGAAGGACAGAAATCTCCTTTTGAGGCACAGTGCTCTGCTTTCTGCCATAATCTTACAGTGCTTTGTCAGGATGGCCAACCCCACAGCACATGCTAAACACCTCTCCATCAGTGCCTTCCTCCCCACCCCACAGCTGCTGCAGTGGGAATATACTGAGATATGCAATAGAAAAGGTGAGCCATAAGCATGCAAAAAAGAGCTACCATTATCCAATGACTTTCTACACAAAAGTCAAACATATCAACGGAAGGCCATCACCTCCAGAACTGTTCTTAGCAACTATAGCATTTGCTCCTCTATCTGTACTCTCCTGCTTCTCCCACCTGGATTGCATCTCCCGGCCGATGCTACATGTCTCCGTAAGGTCGCTCCCTATCAAGTTTCAATATGTACTCATATCTGGTACACTTAGTAATCCAGCCTGAGATGGAATTGATTCCCAGAAATCATTTGCACTGTTGTGTAATTGTGTCTCCAGCTCTCCCATACCTGGTTTCTTCTACTCTTCACCTGAGCATGGTTTTACTTTTACTCTGTAGTAAATGGCTTCACAGGTAAGTGATTTCCAAGCCCAAGGAGTACAAAGTTATTGACTTTAAAGGCTGACACACTGTTTCCTAGTTGACATGGGTGACACTACAGTGATACCTGTAAGGTCCCTACAGTCTGGAATTGTATCCTTCATCCCTGGCCCTATTCTGCTGTATGTAGGATGCTTTGTTAGCTGATGGTCTTAAAGAAATTCTTTGGTGTATGATATTCCTTGCCCTGATTTTCCTCTTTTGTTACTTGATGTCTTCTATTCAAGCAGCCAAGCCATAGCTGGCAAACAGCCTCTCTCTAGGTTTTTTACACATTGCTGCAAGGCAAAATAAACAGTTGTTTCCAGTTTGCATTGTCGGGGCTACAGATGTATGCTAATTATCCTTTCAGTCTGCTAATGGAAAACTGAAAGACATTTAAATGTACTTTTCTAAGGCAAAGACCAAAGTCTATGGACACCTGTCCCTTCTAATGTTGGGCTTTGTGCTACCCAGAGCACAGCACAATGTCATCTCCTCCCTTTATATTGACTCTGAAGGCATTTTCAAATTTCCACAGGGCTTTACAAAAGTCCAGGACACAGACTAAACCCTTCTGAAATTCAAGAACATTATGTATCTTTTTGGAGCAGCAATGACGCCAAGGGTAATATCTGGGTTGACCTGAGACCATTTGAAGGATGAAGAGCTTCAGAACAGGGTGACAGAACTACATATTAACACGGAATGTTCATTGTTTTGGGAAGATGCTGTAGCATTTACCCAAATTTCTTACCTTCCTTTTGTTTTCCAGGAAAAAGAATGAATTATGTAAACAAAAAACCCCAACTCCAAAGCCAGGCCTCATACGCCCTTCAGGTAAAAGAGTATTAGCAAGACTGTCATGTCTAATAGTCTCAGTAGAAGAAAGGAAACTGAAATGAATCTGCAGTTTATCTCCAATTTCGGTATCAGGTTTAGAACTGGCTGTTACACAAATGAATGAAACAATCATCTCAGATGTGCAAAGCCAGTAATGCAGAGACCCTCCCAAAGGGAGGAAGCAAGGATCTGTTTCCTTCTGTAAGTTTTAGAAGCCTTACCTCATGACACTCACTTGTTTGCCAAATATTTCTTGGAATGTTTCAAATAACTGCTCGTTCTAGTTGGTCCTGCTGTGCTTCAGCCAGACTACTGGGTCTTTCTCTGTTGATGCAGCCTCTACTGGAGTCCAGAGTCGAGTGATGTGCTACCATGGCAAGGTGCTACACCCTATCTTCTCCATGGGAGAGTCTATACCTATGCACAGAATAGGTGTGTGCATACACACACATACATATGCATATCCACGGTATGTCAAGATCAGAGATGCAGATCACGCAGGAGAAGACTTGAGAAGTACCAAGGTACCTGAAGCTACAGAGAAGTGCTGATGTTCAGTTAATCCCTATCCCTAACACCTTTAAGAAGCTGGCTCCACAACCTCTTCCTGCCTGCTCCACACAGACTACTTTCCAGTGTTTGTTGCTATATTTAATCACTCAAATTACAGTATTACTGAGAGGCCTCAGGCAGACTCATTCTCCCTTATGCCTCTCAAGCATACACTGGAAAGGTCTTTACCGCTCAGCCAACACCATTTCAAACAGCTGAAATGTCCAAGCTCTCTTCAATGTCATCACTTTTCCTGCATTATCAGGAAATCCTTTCATCTATCCTCAAATGACAATTGTATATACTTACTGTCGGCAATCACTTGCCTACAAGATTTTTATTACCCTAAATGCAGAAAGAGTCATTTATGCATTATTACGATGAGGAAATCAGGGAACGAAGGGTTAAGACTGAAAACTCAGCCTTCGTTTTGCTGTCTATGCTTACAAAAAATTCATTCCAGTTGGGGATGCTAAAATGTTCTTTACAAAATAATAAAAAGAAGACATCTGTCAATTAACGTAATGGAAACTAACATTTCTCATATCTTTTTGCAGTAGGAACATACAGATTGACTTGACAGGCTACAGATTTCACTGAAGAGGCACCCTTCTTTCAGACAAAACATGTATCAAATGACTTCCATGAGATTAGTTGATGAAAATTATTCAGTGGCTTCAAAATGACAAGGAAGAATATCTAACAAAAAGGCTGTACAGTATGGGTATGAAAAACTTTAATTGCTTATTGCCTCAAAACTTCTGAGACAACTGTCTTCATTCTGGGTTAGCTTCACTTGGACTTCAAATCATGACACTGCAGGAGAAAATGTATTCATCTATTGTCATTTACACAAAAAGATCAGACTTGCACATTTGGGGCTAGTTACTCAAATTTATTAAAGAAAAAAAGCACCCAACAAAAACCAGAGAGATTTAAAGAACATAATTTTAAAGAACTTTTGCCAAATATCCCTGCCGTGCTAACAACAAACATAAAACATCTTGGTCCCAAAATGATGCATTTGCCAAACAAGAGCAACTGGAAAGGTTTTACTGTAAACTATGGTTCAACTTTATGTATAAAAAATACTCCATTTTCAACTACAATACTCAAATGAAATCTGTTTTTAAGTCACACTTAATGTAGAATGCAGGAGCACAGACAAAGACCAACACCTGCTGAGGATCCCCACCTTCCAAATACTAGGAGAGTTCACACTTCACTCCTTGTTATTTCTTTTTATGTGAAGGAAAACAGTACTCAATGAGCTGATGAAGTCACTGAAAAGGCACTCACACCTACTCTAGGATATGACCAGATATCTGCAACTAAAAGTTTAAATGTGTCAAAGCAACATGTGTCAACCTGGTGCAGAAGGTTCAGAAAGTAAAAAACCAACTCCATAAAGGATTTACTGCCTTAAATGTGCTCTTTTCAGATGCACCACAGCAGAAGTCATGGGAGTGCTGCCCAAAGAATCCACGACTTCACTATGAGTTCCCAGGTTAAGACAGACCTTTGCAGTGATCAGCAAATCATGTCTCATCTCAGAAAGGAACAGAGACCTGCCATGAAAAATTGCTTGCAGATCTCCAAGGAGTGATGTATGAGTGAGGTACATAATTAAAGAGGGAGAGAGACAGAAGAAGCTCTGAGCTGGTAAAGGAGAAGTCACAGGAGACTCATATTTAGTAACACGGCAAAAGTGAGGTCATAAACCTGAGCAACCAAAGGGGAAGAAGGAGAAAAGCACATGGTGAAGGACTGGACAGGTCCCAAATGGCCAAGGAGAAAAGCTCAAAAGACTGCAGACTGCGTTTTGGCAGAAAAACACAGAGAAAGATCTGTTGTCTATTTCTGATGGACCCTTTGAAGTTTTCTGGATTTAATCTGATTTTTGTCTGTCATTCTTTGCCAAAAAAGATAAACCCTGCCAGGGAAAACCTACCTTCCCTTATTCTTATACTAATAAGAAAACAAATGGTCTGCTTTAAATATCAAAACACTTAAAATGTAGAATCTTTCTTCTACAATGTGTTTGAGAGTTTGATATCCCCACTCCATCATACTTGCAATTTTAAGTGACCAAAACTGTCTTGTATTTTACCAAAGTATCTTGTATTTTACCAAACTATGTCAGAACATAGGTCCTGGTCCTACTACACCAAGAGCTTCACCACAATCAACCCACTATCTCTATTTGCACTTCGCTGAACTGGGAGAGGTTCATTTACTAACATGCCTCTGTAAGGGTGCCCTATATATATGTGTAGATGTTTACTGATTGTGAAAGTCTCCTGGAATTCTGTCACTCGGTAGAGGTAATGTAATTTAACAGATTCTAATATCATATTACACTATTATACTATAGTGTTATTATCTTTTTAGGCTCTAGTCTTTAAGCATATGCTTACCTTTAAGCCCTTTCCCTGGATTACTTTAGTTCATACTTTAAGATGCCTAACTTCCATTCCTTGCTGGACTACTGAAAAACACACACTTAGATAAAAACTATCATGTAATCATCATCACATTTATGATGCTCAGCTCACCACAGACACTAATTCCCATTAAAATGACAGCATTTACTATGTATTACTCTAAGCAATATGCTGAAAATTTCATACCCATTTGCAACTCTAATACATTAAAGTGCCCCAAATAAATACCATTTTGCCATTACTATTGGCAGGTATTTTTTAATAGCGATATTCATATGAGGATTGTCAGCTAACTAGCAAATCTGGAGTTCAAGTAGGTGTTAATTCAGAGTAGCAATAAGGGAACTGGACAAGACAAATAGCAAATTCACTTTCAGAAGACGGCAAATATACCTTCATAATAGTTAATGTGACACTGTCACTTTAAAGGCTGTGTTCTATGAACACAAAATGGTCTAAATAGCTCTAAACATCCATGTGTTTTACACTAAAATACACCGCCTTACCTGGTTGCATTTCTTTTGTATTGTCCCCAGTCAATTTTGCCATCCCTACACAAACTACTTGTGTTTACCCAAATACAGTTCGTCTCCCCAGCTGTATGATCCTAGATTTCTGTTCAATAATGGCATCAGCCATTTACTTGGGCATGCTCTTATTTTACTGAGGTCATTCCAGAGTTTTTCCTCCACTCTCTATAGTTGCATTAACAGCTTCCTTCCTATTTTTAAATCAGCAGCTAATTTCAGCAACTAAGTGCTTATTGTTTCTTCAGGGTCACTCATAAAACAAACACCGTTATTGATCTTTCTGAATCTACCACTAGTTTTTCCCTTTTATCTTATCTGAGTGACTATTCAAGAGGCAATTTCTCAATAAACCAGGACATCTATCCTAGATAAACTAGGGTATCTGAAGAAACAGATTTTTCTCTCTATGTGTGCTAATACAGCTCCTATCATGGCAGTAGCCAAGCAACTCATAAATGTTAGTGATTTTGTCTCCACAACACCTTTTTAAAGGGAAAAGTGTTGTTAACGGTCTTATATGAACACGAAACTAAGACAGAGGGATTTAGCGCTTCAAAGGCAAAGACCACTCATGAAATGTAGAATGAATTGAATCCTTATTTGCTATATTTTAAGCACAACAGCATCTTCCCTTTATTTTTGAACGCAAAAATTGTGCACCCTGGATGCACAATTGCTTGTCTGTTGGATTACAGTGACTGATGACCTGGCCAGTTGGTGTTTATTGTGCATTTCTGATGAGCATCTGAAGATAACTGACATCAGAGGCTAACATAAAAAATGTGTTAAACCAAATTGCTTCCAGTATTTTATCTACTGTTATTATTAAGCTTCAATATAATTCTTGCAGCTTAAACTCTCTATCTTTGGCATAACTGTCTTCCAGTTAGGCCAAAGGAAATTTTGGCTTTGCCCAAGAAAACATGATACCAAAATGCAAAGCAGCCCTTACAGGTAGTGAGATCTAAGTGACACTATTCAGCCCCCAAGTATCTAAAAGCATCTTTGAAAAGAGTTGGGTTTATTCAGCCATTTTATTTTAACAGGGTATGTAAAGGTAAGATTTACTGGCCACTACCATCTGACTAAGTGTGGCAAGTCTGGTTCCTTTCAAATTAATTCTAGACCAATCCACAAAGAAACTTCCAATGCAATTTGACTGCTCTAACACTCATCAATTATCAGTCAAAGTTTTTCAATGGTCCCTGGGTATATCATCACTACCCAGCCACCTTCTTTTTGATTTCTCTCTCCTTACTCATAGACGTGAAAGCCAGGTTTGCTGGTCTTCTTCTTGATCACTAGATCCACCTACTTCCAAAGGCAGAGGATGGAAGGCTAATGGTCTAGCACTAGAGATTGCTGCATTCACTGGCTATGTCTGCAGTGTTGTGCCACGTGGAGCTGGCTGAGCCCACCAGCGTTACACCTAATGAGGGACAAGAGTAACTGAGCTAGGTGCAGATCTGCACTACCACAGCTGGACAGTTACTTGTTCTGTATGACACTGCCCATGCACATAAAAATGTACAGTCAGTTACGCTGTGTGTTTCATTAAAGGGCAGGCAGAGTCCTTCAGTCCTCCTGCCCTGCTTTAACACTTCCCAGGTTTATTAAACACAGTTTAATAAGTTTGTCCCTAGGCAAGAAATTCATGCCAAAGGTCTCAGAGATGCAAACCACCACTGGGTAGGGACAATAACACTGCCATTTAAAAGTATTGTTACTTGTATTATTAGCTAGTATATTAGCATGAAGTAAGTTTTTACATGAGAATACAAAGATCAAACACACTAATTGCATAATGAATAAAGAAGTAGGTAGCAAACACTCAAAGATCTGGAAACAAGTGAATCCCCTAGATAAAAGGCATTCAGTTAATCAGAGTATCTGAGTTGCATTCTCAATTCAAAAACCTACTTTTCCTCTGGTTGTGGGAAACAAAATGAATAATGTCCTCACTAGGTTTTCCCTTCACTTAAGGAAGCATGCATCAGGCAAAACTTGACAACCAAGATGAAGAAAAGTCCTAGTAAAGATGGTATGAACTGCATTTTTCATGAGCAATGCATTAGGTTCAGGCAGATATTGGCCTGATCAAACATGTTGTATGTAACTGTATCACGTGTTACAGGAGCAGATTCCGTGCCTCCTGACACTCAGGTGAACTAAACCCCAGTACAAATGCTCCCCTGGCTTGACTGCTCTCTTCCTACCGGATGGTAGACTCTGGGCTCTCTACAGTTTCCACCTCCGCTTGCTAAGTCATGTTAAAACTAGAGACTGCTTTGTCTTTACTGAACTTTACATCCTGTTAGTTTGCACAAAGGAAGTAAGTTATGTTAATAGCACACCTACTTTTTCCTGGTGAAGATGTATTCTGTTGGGTATTAGCGCCATTCACATGCCTATTTAGACACCCAGTCAAAGGCTATGACCAACTGTATAGCATATAATGATTTTTTTTTAAAAGAAAGAAAATGCCATTAAAACAAAAGGCCCTGTTCTGCTTCTGGGTAAACAAATTGGAATTTTACAAAGGCTCAAAAAGGAAAGGGATTAACATGCTTCAACGTGGTAATGGTCGCAACTGTTCACATTAAAATTATCACAGTAAATTAAACCATGACAGAGGTAGGAAAGAAGTCAATTTTCAGTGGCTCATGCTGTTCTGCTAACATAAATTGCCATTTTTTAGGTAGTATATCCACCAACCTGTATAATGATAGAATAACAAAACCGCAACCCAGCGTTGATTAAGTTCGGCCTTTTGCATGCTAATTTTAGCCTGCTCTGCCAAAATAATTGCATGCGCCACCTTATTTACATGCTTCTAGATATTTAGCACCCTCTCACTACTCTCTTCACCAACCTTTACTTAAACCTGTGGCCTTTTGAACACCACTTCTGCTTCCTGACTTACACTCAGGACACCTTCCCACCACGCACACCTACCATAGCTCTCTTGACAAGGGTAATCCTAAATGTCAGTCCGTCTTCTCCCTGCCCATCTATGTTTTCCTGCATGCTGCATACATCACTTCATTATCTTCATGCTCTTTACAGTCTACAAAGATGAGCAACTTTCCTTGACTAGAACATGTTGGCATGAAACCCAATCGTCCCAGTAAGGCTGGAGAAGTCAGGTAAGCACAGACTCTCACTGGTTGATGCCTCCCAACAAGTTCGCACAACACGTGTTACACACTGAGTTTACACAACAGTGACCAAAACGGAGGGAAGGGACAGGCCGTGGAAGTGTACCAGACCCCCCGGAGAAAGCTCTGCTCTGCGTTACTGCAGCAGCACCACAAATGGATGTTTAAATACAATGGGGCGCTTATCTGCCTGCCAAATGCCCACGATGCCTTTCCACCTCAGTTATATCATGGCAGCGCGAAACAGAAAATGACAAAGGACTATTAAAGAAAGTCAACACAGTAAAAGACAGAATGAAGCGGGAGGCCCAGCACCCAAAAGCCTGCGTGCAG
>NW_009941787.1:6460-28880 GCF_000696875.1 Nestor notabilis | reverse complement strand
AGGTTGGCATCGGCCCACCTCATAAGCGTGTTAAGGTCCCTCTGGATGGCATAAATTCCTTAATTCAGCTCAGACACAGTTTGATTCCCTCCACTTGGATCACTGAGGAACACAACAACAGGCACAGCAGTTGCGACAGCATGCATTTGGCCAGCATTTCCATTTCCTGATTTATGAATACAGCTAAAGGTAACCTTTACTTCTTCTGAGGCATCTTGAAGACTAGAATGCACTAGCATGCCCTTTGATAGTACCTGGCACTTCAACTGGGAACATAGAGAGAATAATCACCTACTTGTCTCTTCTTTTACATTGTATCAGACTAAAATAATAAAGAAGAGCTCCAATATTGTGGCTGATGCTGTATACAAGACAGTCCCCACCTATTCATTCTCTAAGGTTGTCAACCTAATGTTTTTATGAGCGTTTAGTTATGTTGTCACATGTTAAAGAATAAATGGAGAGTTTTTGAATCCAAAAAACCAGCAAGAAATGAGCCCTTGTGAGCACTCCCAAACATTTATCAACATCTGTATTCTACAGGCAGCCCAGACCTCATATGATTAAGAGGCAATGCTCCCTGAGCATAAATAGGAAGTACTTAACAAAAGAAAAACAGTTTTTAAACCTTTATAATCAGGCATAGATTATACGGGTCTCTGTGCACTACTGCAGTACAGATATAACAGCATCATCTTGTCTTAGCCTCTGGATATTGCATATAAACACACAATGGAATTGAATCTGTACAGTGATGCATGGTCTTAGTATTCCTTTGTAAAGAGATGTACGCTTAGACACAATTTCACTTTAACATCAGACATTGTTACCTTGGAGAGAATGGAGATATGAGCTGCATTTCTTTGGCCCAGGTAATTATGGGGGGCGGCAAGCTCTTTACTTCACATGGAAGTGTGACATCTTCCCCTGCAATTACTGAGATTTCTATAGGCTTATCATCTGCATTTCCCTGCTGGTCTCCAGGCCTGGATACTCTAGGTTTCACTATAACATAGAACATGTTAAAAGCTGCAATAAGTATATGTATTTGTACAAATGTAACACCATACAATTTTACTGCAGATTAAACATCTATTTTTTAATCCGATTTTTAACATTACAATCCCATTATTTTATGACATGTCTAAAATAGGAAAAAATTATTGTGAAGCTGATGTACAGTGCCTGTAGCACAGACACTGGCTGGTGCCTACATACAATTCCACAAATACCAGCAAGACTGCATTATTTACCCAAAAACCTAGATAACAACAGATACGTTGAGCATATGCATATGCCGAGCTCCGTATTGCATAGGTACTTTGCAAACAATACCTGAACTATGTTACACTACAGCACCAATAAAAGGTCATAAAAGCCTTGCAAAGCAAGCCTACACCTGAATAATTTTATTTTTTTTTTAATAATACTGGGAGATGGTAGGAAGCAAATTCTATTCCTATACAGATACTTCCTATCCATTTCCATAAAAGATGAAATTATAATCAGCTCAAGATCCTAGTTCCTAAACTCAAGATAAAAGGTATAAGTAGGTCTTGAAAGAATCATAATGCCTGAAGTTTAAGCCTTTCTGTTTCAGTCCTTTGTAAAAATGGCCCAGTATGTGGATCCAGTGATCTAGGACAGAGTCGAAACCACTAATTAGAGATTAGTTTAAATGCCATTTGCATAGTGGGTATCCTACTTCACAATCCACTGGCACGGGTTTTACTGTCTAAAGTAGAATGCAATGAGGGGAGAGAGACAACACCATTGTATTTGATTTCAGCTCATGTATACCATAGACAGTCAGCTGGACTTTCCGTGTAGCATAACCAGCAGCATTTGTTGCAGTGCACACATATTCCCCAGTTTCTTCATCCCCTGGTGAAACTACATACAGACTTCCATCAGACCCTGCAGAAAATTTCACATTGCTGGAAAGAATTACTTCTCCTTTCTGTGGAAAGAAAAAAAATAAAATCCACAGTGCTTGAATTTAATTCGATAAGAACTAAAGCTTACAACAATACAGTAAAATCTAAGGAAAACAAAACAAAACAAAAAAAAAAAAGACTGACTTTCAGAAAAATTCTCGAAAAGGCCATGATCCTCCTCACTGGGCATCTTGTCAAGGAAAGGATGGAAAAGCAACAGAAGGTTAACCCCAGAATGACATTATTAGGCACAGTTTCCTCAGAGAAAAATGTCATCCTAAAGTAAAGCTCAAAACCAAAACTAAACTATCAATCTTTGGCAGGTTGCCTAATCTTAAATTATCAATTGATAACAGGAATATGAACAATTTCTGTAGTGTTAAAAACATAAAGATACAGTAATAAGCAAACCCTCCCAAAGAATAGAACATTGATCTATGGCTGGGCCATGGCCAGAAAGCACTGCTCTGAAAAACAAAAGCAGATATGAATAAACAGAGATTTCCAGCTCCCTCAGAACTGATGTTTTTCACCATGCTTCTTGCATTTAGTTTTTATGACAACTGAATTATGTGTCCAATTCACAATCTTTCACCTTAAACAGCTCAAAACTAAGAAATTACCTTAGACCAGACTATAGATGGCTTAGGAACTCCACTTGCTTTGCATGGTAATGTTACTGGGATTCCTTCAATGGTGCTGAATATCTGCTGCCCATGCTGAATAACAGGCAGAACTAAAAATAAATGCAAATGTTAAACACATGCAGAAAACTTTTCAAACCATGGCACAACTCTTACAATAAAACCCTTATATTCAATTATTGCTTCATACAGGCAGCAGGGCTTGGAAATTTCAACCTCCTCTGAACCCTAGACAATGACCAGCCAACTTTTTCTTCCACTCTGCAGTCTTTCATTACAGAATAGATGCATGTTCGTAACAAGACAGGTCAGATATAGGTTGATCATTGGATTAGGTACGCATAGTGTTAAACTAACTGCAGGTATTTCACATACCCGATTGCAATAATTTCAGAAAGTCTTTGTCCATTATCCTCTGACAGCACACAATTCAACCTATGCAGCACCTTTCATGACAACAGATTCAGCATTTTTGGTGCTGAATCAATTTTCATTGATGGAAAACATTTTGAACAGAGCAGAAGTGAAAGTGAGCCAGTCATCCTCTTTGTTATAAATACTGCAAAGTTGTGCTAACTGCAGTGATGATTTCTGCAGAGACTGACTGTTAAATGAACTAGAATAAAAATACCAGATCACTTCACAAAATCTATAATAAGAGATAGCAAGGGCTACAGTTCCCCTAATTATCTGAGCTGATCTTGAATTAACAACAGAAAAAAAGATCAGCTTTAAGTTTCTAACACCAAAAATGAGAACTTTCTAAAACCATAAAAATACATTCCTTTCTGCTCTCAAGTTGTGAAATATTCCAAAAACTAGCACTGACATGGAAGACCTTATCAGACACCAAGTACTTGGCCTGTATTGAAAAATAATAGCCAGCCTTAGCATAAAAGGATGTTACAACAAGTTCAGTGAAGCTTAAAATAAATCTCCCATGATTAATTTAACACATGAGAAAATTTCAGGCTGTAAACCATGAAGTGGTTGTGACCCCCCCCAGAGTTAAGACAATTATGTTCAGCTGAGTTTCAGATGGGCTACCACAATGCTAACGCTTTGTCTTGCTGTCAGTGTAATTTTTGTTATGTTTTAATTAAAGAAAAGAAGGGAGATGGAGGGGAATCAACCAACAAACAAACACATTTTGCCAAACTCATTATTCATTTTTGTTCTAATTCTCCCATGAGTTATGCCTCCTTATATCAGTTATGAAACCACCAGACAGTACTTGTCATTGTTTACTAGAAAACTTCCACTTGCATCTGTTTTGTTAATAAAGCTAGAGATGAAGACTGCACAGCCCAACCTTTGTAGATGTATAAAAATGAGAATATTTTACAAACACCAAATGGGGTTATTTTCATTTTATTTTAAAAAGTCTCAATCACTTGGTTCTTTCCTGTGCAGTGGATCCAATTTCCCACCATGTTACTTTAGAAAATAACATTAAGAAAGGTGAAATTTGAGAAACTAGTATAACTAACGAAGAAGCTCTGGTGAAAGCTGCCGGTAGTAGGAAACACACTCTCATTTTACATTTGGCACAAAAGCAACAAGACAGTGCTCCTTACCGTACACATTAACAGCAGTAGTTCTGTTGCTTGTCCCAGCAACGTTACTTGCCATGCAGGTATAATCACCACTATCCTGCAACCGAACTCTTTCAAGGTGTAGGCTTCCATCACTGCGAACATTAATGTAGGGATTGGGAACAAGCTGCCAAAAGAGTGATGTAACATTTTACTGAAGAAAATACTCATTAATAATATTTACTTTGGGACGCAGTGTGGGTTTACTTGACTATTTCACATTCTTAAAAATATGTTCCTGGAGAATTTTACTAGAGCTTTTCCTACTTTCCATCTTTCATAAAAAGCTTATTTTAAATAAGAATTTTGGTAGCGCCTAGTATTTACTGCTGGAGTGAGATTAAGACCTATAACAGCAACTCTGCTCTGCCACAGCATATACAGAACTGCCACTCATGCTTAAAATTGTACACTGAAGCAAAACAAACTTAGCTGGATTGTTTTACTGCATTTTTTATTGGTTACTTCAGTAACTCAATTTGATCATAGATCAGCTCTTGATGAGGGCAAAGACTCGTCATTCTTCTACAAATAGATCTTTCTTTAACCTTCTAGCTTGCCATACTCATCAAGTTGAAGAGATCAGCTCTGAAGCATACCATTGTGAAACGTAAGAAAAGTTCTAACTTTCACCAAAAAGCAGGGCTTTTTTAAAGTTACATACCTTATAGCAACACCAAAAAAATCCACGTACTCAGCAACACAGACTTGCCTAACAGAAAGGTTGTTAGAATGCAAAATGGTTCCAGTTATGCTGCACTCAGAAAAAGCTGCATTCTTCTCTAACCATAACTTACTCCAACACTGTGCTTGGAGCGTAGCTTTTGCCATGAGCTTACAATTACAAGGAACTAGCATTGCTATACAGAGGAATTAGCAATTCAACAAGGAGGATCCTGCCAGTATTTCTCAAAGAAGTTACAGCCTGTGCTACTTGTACTTACGCAGTCTAAAAAAGGACAGTGATTTCCAGTGATACAGAAAGTGAGCAGAAAACTCTAGCAAGTGAATGGTCAGGTTGTGCCAGGCTTCTGCCCAGTGACAGTAAATAAAAGAAAGATTTCTATAATATTTTAATTAAATCTGGGGGGGAAAGGGCTTTAGGGAGATATTTGCAGGCAAAGCTCCACATGGATGTCAAAATCTGTATTTCGCTGCTACTAAAGTGTAGCGTCTACAACACCTTTCTGTCTACAGGATATAAATTGGCAACGGTATGGTCCCAAGGGGGAAAGAAAACATACTCTTTCATGCCCAGAGCAGTGCACAACTAGGAAAGGAGTATATGGTATAGGGATACTGACACTTACCTCATTCCGTCAGTAACAATAAAAGTCATAAAGTTAAAAAACCTTAAATCTGTACAATTTTCATTCTTTTGTCATTCTGGTAGGTATATTCCACTAGCATTCCTATATTTAGAGCCCAAGGCTGAAATCCAAGAGCTAACAAGAACACATAAAACTGCTTTGAAAGTAAGATAGAAGATAAAAGGACAATTCACAAATACTTTGATTCCAAGTTGTTTTCTAGACCTTTACGTCTCCCACTACCATCTCCTATTCCCTCATCTATGCTTCAGACTAAGATACTTCCAAGAATGGGCAGTGATCAGTGAGCCTTAACCATCAGGATGCCACACTTCCACTTTCATATTATGAACAGTAATAGACTCATTTCTCAGGGGAATGGCTATACTCTGAATGACAGCAACTGCATAGATTCAGAAGCAACTACTGCCTTACAGATAAAGGCAACCAGATTCTCCCGAGGAGGCAGCAGTTCCTACCGAGTGATGGTTGTCTGCTGTAATTCACCTTAATGACATTGGATCCTTGTTGCCAGTGAGCCAGTCCAACCTCATAGGGCATTTTTATTCAAAAGCATAAAATCTATTATTATATTTGTACATGAACTTAGGTAAATTAAACCAAGTTGTTATTGTGGCTTGAAATGTCATTTATAGATTTGCTGTGCCAATAAATCTTAAAGGAAACAGAACAGTCTTACCACCATGCTGTTTTTAATCCACTTCCGGTCTGGAATGGGGTTTCCAGCAAGCAGCACGCATGGCAAAGTGAGCTGCTGCCCCTCAATCACATTAGCTGTGGCTGGACTTACTCCAATCAGAGGTGCAACTTGAACAAAAGAAAAAATTAGAAAATGTTATTATGAATTTTTATATATTCATGAAAAGTATTAGATTTGAATTTTTATTATTAGTCCTGTCACTAATGCTACTTGCAGCAGCATCAAAGTTGTTCTTGTGCAAGGTACTATACAAATATAGAGCAAGAAACATTTCCTACAGTGCAAACTATACAATGTAAATAGAAAGGAAAAAAGGGTTAAGAAAAAAATGTTGCCATCAACAAAGAGTATGAGAGTTCCAACATACTTAATTTTATGACAAAAAATAGCAGATGGGATTCTGATATCTGAAATGTCAACAATGCAAGCAGGAAAAAAAGAAACAAAGAAATGAAGGGGTGGGTAGCATAGGAGAGAAAGGAAGCTGAGGGAATACACACATAGTGATTGTAAGACTAAGGAATGGCAGCAAAGCGAAGATGTTGTCCAGCTGAAACTGGATTCAATCCAGCATTCCCTGATACCAAGTTGATATTATTATTTTATTTAACTTGGGCAAAATACTAAAGAACAGAAGTAGCAGGTTTGGAGAGGACAAAAAAAAAGTAGTAATTTCCTTTGGGCATAAAATTTCAAAAGGTTAGAATAGAGGTCAACAGCCCCACAGAAAACTCTGCATTCTCTGTAAAGAGCCAAGAGAAAGCACTCCTGAGCTTGGTAAAATATTTTGGTAATATACATGCTTGGTAAAATTATTTTAAGTAATGGGGATTAAATAACACTTTTAAATAGGTAAAACCACATTTATTAAATACTACTAGCATTACAGATACCCACTATGTGTTTTAACAACTGATTTCTTTGATGGCAGTTGGACTCCATTCATACCCTCCCACAGATGTATACATTCCATAACATTATTTTTCCTTTTATTGCCAATTGTCTGACTAAGATAATAAACAACTCCTTAATAGCACAGCTGTTGTCAAAGCTAGATGTTTACTGTCTTCTTGGATTACTAAGATTCCTTCCCAGTTATATCAACACACTGACCTAAGCAAGTTCATAGCTGCCTTTTTGTTCTTTTTTTAAAAGGCAAGAACCCCGTCACTAGCATTCGTCATTACAGTGATTTTTCATCCATTAATAAATTTACTTACGAAGAAGAAATAGAAGACAGGATAAGTAATTTTTTTAAGTTCCATGTTATAAAGTGTAGATGGAATCAATTCAAATTAATGCAGTCAGTCAAAAGATTATGTTTTGACACACAAGATTCACTCAAATCAGTTAAAATATTCCATGCAAGTGTATTCTGATTCCATTTGTTTAGATGAGTACATGCGTATAAATATGACATATAACTATGTCACCATGTATGAACATAACACACAAACATCTGATTTCTTGTACAAACACCACCAACTATTGCCTCCTCAATGTATTCCAGATATTGAAATTCTGCCAGTCTCCTCTTTTTATTGCTGTCACTGACATTAATCAGTCTTACCCAGTCCAGTTACTGTGATCATGGCTGGCCGTGACTGAATCCTTCCAAACTGATTCTCAGCTTCACAGATATAAGTTCCTTCATCACTGACCCACAAATCTAGAGGATGAAAAAAAAAAAAAAATCCAATTGCATCATCTGAAATGATACTGAAAAGCGTGCAATGCATGGGTAGCCTATCCTTTTATTTTTCACTTAAATATTTGGGTTTGGCCAGATGGTTCCTTTCCATCGGTCACCAAGTATAAAAGCAATGATTATACGGCACTAGAATAAGAAACCCCATTATATACGTATATAGGATACTTTTCATCCCTTTTTCTATGGCATATAATTTAATATACACTAATGTGCATAAGAAATACATATATTATCATATAATGTACTGACTATGGAATATTATTTATTACATAAAGCAATGTGTCTGTATGTGAAGAGACACCAATAAAGTAGTACAAAAGACATGAGCTACTGCACTGTATGTCTAGGAGAGAGGAATTAACTTCTTCCAGCCTGATTATGTCTACAAAGGAATAAAAAAGCTAATTAAGAAATCAGAAGAACATAAATTTGCGTAAGAGTGAGTGAAATGTTATAAGTAACCAAAATCACAAAGCCACTTGTAGAATTTTTAGCTATTACCCAAAGTAGGACTCTCAAAAAAAAAAAAAAAATTAAACAAAGGACAAAGGTGTAATAATTTCTATGAAGAACAGTGAAGCCAATGACCAAACACAACTGAATCCACAACTCATGGGAAAATGAACTGCATGTCAAAAGCAATGAAGACAGTATCAGAAACACAATCTCTGGTAAAAATCCATTCTTTTTACAAAGTTAACAATTTTATAAAGTATTACAGCAACTTAATCACACTGCATATGTCATATTTCCTTCTGGATTTTTTTTTTTTTAAGTTGGGTCTACCTACTATTAATAGACAGAGCTCCTGTTCTGAGTTGACTGACAGAACTAACTGCAAATGGTCTTGAGAAAAGAGAAGCACCATTTAATCGCCTCCATTTAACCTTTGGTTCTGGGTAACCCTGAACATAGCATGGCAGTGTGATGTTTGAGCCAATATCCACAGATTCGTCATTGGGTTCCTGTGTGAAAACTGGAGGAGCTGGTAGGAGAGGGAGGAAAAAAAAGAAAAAAAAAATGAACAGTGTGAATTGGGGTTGCAACAAGACATTAGCATTCTGCTTACACTACTAACAATCTAACTTTATGTCCCATATCCACAATTATTCTTATAACAACAGCTTCCCAACTCTAGCAACACCTTACTAAAGCAGGCATGCTCTGTACATATAATGGGGAGCTCAGCAGTAGGCTAAACATCTCACAAAAATGAAGATATGGCTACCACCACCAGATGAATGTGCATACTCAGGTGTTAGCATTGTTAAGTTCTTCATCTCCTTCTAACAGCATTTCTCATTACTTCAGAAGCCCTATGGGACTGGCAGGAACAAATGTTTAACAAGATGTGATGTGTCAGTCCAAAAGCAGTTAGAAGAAATTAGGAAAAGAGGAGAGGAAGGGCTAAGTTACAAAAAAACTTACACAGTAACTTAAGTTAGTATAATAGCATTGTCTATTTGAGAACTATGTCAGGTTGAGGTTTGAACAATTTCCTTCTCCTCTGCCTCTCCCTCCTCATAACTTTTATACTTTGCAAAAGAAGCAAGAACAAAGGCAAGTTGGAGCCCAAATAGGACAGGGAAACAGCTTCAAAAAAGTGTTCACAGTACACACGCAGACTCAGACGTATTTGTGAGAAATGTTCAGATAACCAAGCAACCATTTACCAGATGGGGAAACTCTGAAATTAGAGTATTTAATGTCTAGATTGCAAACTACTTACAACCAACATCTAAAGTTATCTTTCCAGAAGCTCTCCCTGCATCATTGGTAGCCACACAGGTATAGTCACCAGCATCCAGGTCTTGTGTTTCCTGAATCTTCAAAAGACCCCAATGAGTATCAATAATGAGAAATGCTGATGGCCTCAACTCTAAGTCACCTAAATCCAGATAGAAAAAAGTCATTGAAATATAACAGGATATTTATCAAAATTATTCCACCAACAGTGTCCAAATTTGAGCTTAGTTGACAATATGGCTGTATTCTTTTAGCAGATGAGTGCTCTGACTTCCACTCAGCTAAGCAGAAAAATTCATTACTGCATTAGATACATTTTTTATTTATTTATTTGTTTCACAAGAGGAACACAAACACAAGACAGAGATCAGTATTGAGACAGTGCACCAGGCTGTATTTCTTATTCCCAAATTAGAGGCTACATGGGACAGCCAATTCTCTGCCAGCTCTGTACCAAGTTGAAAGCTCCACAAAACCTAGAAAACAGCTCTGTTACACCTCAGGCTCAGCAGGAGACACAATACTGATGTGTAACATTCAGAATTGGCTCATGTGTACTCTTTGGGGTGAGTATCAAAGCCTGTTGACTCCTGGTTTAAAATACAAACCATTCATTAACTGCAGCGAGTTCAGAAGAGACTTCCTTTGAGGGAAGGTTATTTGCAAACACACCACAAAGAGTTTTGTGCTTCCCTCTAGCCACTGTCAGAGATGAAATACTGGACTAGATAAGCTATCAAGTGGCTATCTACCTAACAACATGATTGGTTTTCCAGAAAATCAGCAGGTGGCTTATACAATCACACACAGGAACCAGCAGCTTTTTCTAAGAATAAATGTTCAGTCTTGATACATGGGATTCTCTGGCTCCCATTTAACTTCGTAAAAACTTCTGCAGTTCTGATACCAAATATACACACTATTAAAGAAATTGTAGTAGACACCTCTGAGATTAGGAAGAAGGAACATACAAAAATTCCCTAGGTGTTGCAAAGGAACTTGAGCAAACATCCAATGGGAAAACCAGAAAAATTATTTCTGTTTTCGTAGCATTTAGCTAAACATTTTCTGACAGAAGAATGAACCTTATTTCAGTAGGCAAGAGGCTCAGCTTTTTATTATTATTATTATAGCTATTAATTATGCTACAGTATGTTAATTCACTGTACGTAAACAGGACCAGGAATTTATGCCCTAGAAATCAAGTGCCCTATCTTCTAGATCTAGTGAATTACACAGATAAGTCACTGGCTGAATACTACGTTTTTGAGGAAATAAAGTCCCCTCAAGATCATTATTCCTGCTAACATAAATACACCAAACACACAGTAATGAGTGCACCTTTGAACCATTTAACTTCGGGATGTGGAATGCCAGTTGTTTTACACTCCATAATAGTTGTGTCTCCAAGGGCAACCAGAATTTCACTTCGAACTATGGTCAATGTTGGGCCCTCTAAAAGGAAATAATATAGAAAAAAATCAGTTCCTCATCAAAAGCATACACCATTTTTAAGACATAAACAATGAAATACTGAGTTTCTCTTTTGTATGGAAGAATATTTGCATTTAAAGTCAAAGAGGCTTAAAACTCATGTAAGGTGAGAGACAAACACTGGCAAACATGAAAAAGTAGTCTATTCAAGGCACCTGGATCACATGTAGAACATGCAAGAAATTTAAGGACAGAAAAATTTCATCATACAGAAAGTAAAAATGTTAAAAGTCATTCTCCCTCTCCAGCCAGGTGTTGGTCATTTTAATACTCTGCTATTAATATATTAACACAGTGTTTAGATGACAATTTGGATTAGGACTCCGGAGTACTAAGCATGCTACAAGAATTTCACAGAGACATTATTCCTTTTCCAAAGGCCTACTCAGGTTTGCAAGCGTACGCCACTTTAATACCAATTATTTATTTGTTTGTTTTTCTTAAAAACAGCATAAGAAAAAACATTAAGCCCCAAATACCACCTAACAATGCTACTCAGATTTGAGCAGAATACAAAAGGGACATTTGCAAGATATTCAGTATATTTTCTGATTTTTTAAGATTCCTACTAGTATGTTCTGCAAGGCTCTACTAATTTTAATAGTTCATCCCTAACGATGTATTAATTTGCTTACAACTTTATACCTAGTTGACATGCTCCATGCCCTACAGTTTCTTTTACTTACCAATGTATGTAAGAGTGGATGTTTGTTTCTCTGTCCCAGCTGAGTTACTTGCCAAGCAACCATAAATTCCTGCATCTTTCGGAATTGCCTTTCTTATGATTAAGGTGCCTTCTGGGGTCAATCTATACCTGTGAACACACAGGGGACCAAAAAATTGATTAGTTAAATAAAAAAAGAGTAACACATCCACACTAGAAGCAGTAACATCAGCAGGATAACCAGATGGCTTGTAAGCAGGTATTACAGAATAACAGAATCATAAAATCATTAGGGTTGAAATGGATCTCTGGAGATCATCTTGCCCAACCGCCCTGCCAAGGCAGGGCCACCCAGATCAGGTTACACAGAAACATGTCCAAGCAGGTTTTGAATGTGTCCAGAAAGGGACACTCCACAACCTTTCTGGCAGCCTGTTCCACTGTTCTGCCACCCTCAGCGTAAAGAAGTTCTTCCTCATGTTAAGGCGAAACTTCTTGTGTTTTAGTTTACGTCCATTGTTCCTCGTCCTGTCACTGGGCACCACAGGTATTGCTGGTTTATTTTCCCATGCTAAAGAACAATATTAGTACTATTACGCCTAACAGAAAATATTAATGCAGTTTGTGAAAAGCCATTAAATGAACCTTGTGAAAAGCCTTCTGAAGAAAAGAACTTAAGTATTCCTATTTTATAGTCGAGGAAATTGAAATTAAAGACATAAAAGCAAAGGTTAAGGTGCTATTTTGAAAACTCACAGACTCCTGTGAAAGAAATAGTGAGAATATTCTGGCATTGTTCAAAATTTCTTTCTCACATAGAAAAAAAAAAAAAAAAAAAAGAAATCCATAACCCCTACCTGCTTGAACCAATAATGAACATATCGTTGTGTGTCCATACTACTGTTGGCTTTGGATAACCCGTTGCAGAACACCTGATAGACACTTCAGAGCCTTCTGTAAAAGTCTGATTCTTAGGTGAAATGACAACCCTAGGTGGTTCTAGTAAAAAAATTAAAAGCAGCAATTAAAAATAACCATTTAGAAAATACTCATTTTATTCCCACTTTCAAGTAGCTCCATAGAAAGAAAACAATCCTAACAAATGTCAGAGCCTGCTCGTTTCCTCACTTCCTCTAGCACATCTTCCAATTCCTCAGCATAAAACATGCATACCTTTATAAAAATTAGTAAGTCAGTTTTCAGGGTACAGAGACAAAATTAATTCACATGCCTACACGATCTGCTTTGCTCTTTGATACAGAATTTGGAGTTCCCAGTTGTGGGCACCAATTCTAACAAAACCCTGCCAGAACAAGCAAAGTTCACCAATATGATACATCAAGGTGACAAAGCCAGGCTGAAATAGACATAAGCTGTGGAAGGTCATTGTTCTGAATAGAAACTATGAGAATATTAGTGGTTTCACATGAATTCAACTTGAATGCAGTAATTATGTAACAATCAACTTAGAATTTTTAATGCATGCTTAAAACTCAGCAACGAGCAACAGAGCCAGACAAATTTCAAACTCCTGAAAACTAAAGCAAAGGAGCATAAATCTTCAGCCAGGCCAATGGTAAGAATATAATGATGAAAATAAGTCATAATATACGTGCACACACAGAGAAAGAAATTAACAGTAAAGCCATGTTGAAGACAATTGCATCTACAGCTTAACAATGCCAATGGATGTTATGTATTTCAGCTGTATTTTCACCTGAAAAGTGTGATTGGTGAACTTCACAGATTTCATTATCTTTGACAGACTTCCTCAGTAAAAAAAAAAGACACCACCAAAACAATTTGTGTCAACTGACATTTTCTTCTATAGTTCACATGATTTTGTCTTATAGTGGCAAGAAAAAGATCCACGCCACTCAATGGATGAAAATGTAGTAACTTATAGTACTAACTGTGACTACTTCATCTTAGTTATGGCATGAAACAGGCTACTATTAGATCAGTAGAAGCAATCTTCATCTTGGGAGCTTCGCCTATTGCTAATCACACACTGTATTAACATGTATTCCTCTGCAGCCGATCTCTACTAGCAGCCATAGAATGGAAAGCTTAAGCCTAAGTCTTTTGGGAGCATAAGAGAGGCTACATGTAACACAGAGGTATCTAGAATCTAAGGCAGCTCTGCATAGTTCTCAGCAGAAATTATACCATCCTATCAACTTGGGTGATGGTTGGCATGTTTTCATGACTACTAAGGAAAAATGTGTGCAAGTCTGTAGGATGGTGTAATCATAATCAAGGACAGGATGAAAGAGTTATGCTGTGCAACTTCCAGGCAAACAGCGTGAATCCTTCTGCTTCAGTCTGTCATAATGCAAACAGAAATAGCTCAGTGTTACTACAAATGTCCTTCTGGACTTCTCATTATCATTACAGGGAAGAAGATCATTGTCTAAGTTCTGTATTGTAATGCCATTTGCTTAAAAAGCTGTGAACTAAAAAAACCACAGTTTGTCTGGCCTGGAAGGATCTTCCTGCAGGATCCCTTCTAGGATAGAAGAGAGACAGGTTCTGCCTCATTGCGGGGCAAAACCACTGGGTTTTAGTCAACAGGTTTGTAAGCTAATGGCATCAAAACACAGAGCTTTGAGAAGAATCTTCCTCCCCACAATCTCAGCACACTAATGAGAGGGGATTAGTGACTGATAGAAAATGAGATACTGAGAAATTAAATGGTTTTCAAATGCCCAAATATCAAATTAAGAGCACAGATACGAACAACAGGAGAGCTCTTCACCTTTTACATAAGAAGGTTTATCAAGAGTAGCATAGGAAAATACAGTTTGGCAAGGCTATGGCTATTATCAATTGAGTCACATTCAGCTGACGTTAACCAAGCTTATATTCCTTTGCAGGTCCAACTTCACTTGGTAATATGGACTAATTTCAACATGTCACAGTTGCAAGGTGAGGGAGTACATAACTGTCCCATGGATATGAGACGTTTTATTGTCTGCCACAATCGCAGTTACTATAGAATGATTTGTCCTGTATTAGATAAGAAAGCAAGGTTCCCAAGGAAAATATTACTTCTGAAATGGAGTTAGTTGTAAGAAGTCATATGGACGGAACTTTGATTTAACCTTTTTAGTATACATTTATTTAAAGTATTTGCACTATGTTTTGTGTTTAAATTTCACAAATAATTCACATTTATTTGTGTTTAACGCAAACTTACCTGCATGCCCCTATTAAGCACATCAAATTCCTCTTTCAAAGAGAAATGTAATTGCTGTTTTGTGGAAGGTTCTTTGATGCAGTATGGCATTATTGCCAGGACTTGGTGACACTGATGTCAATCGTTAACTAGATGTGTGAACTTATAAAGGATTCTTAGATCTGTAAGTAAAAGTGTAGGCAAAACCACACAGCTATACCACCAAGGAGAAGGAATAAATAGTAAACAGTGACTTGCTTGCACACAGTTGCCAAGTTGTAAACACAGATACATCTAATGCCTTATCATTTCGTTGATGTCCATTATCCTTCCCAAGTTCATTATTATTTTCACTTGTAAAGTAGACCTAATGAAAAGCTGCAGGGTCTCAAAAAGTTCCTCCCATGTTTCATAATGGCTCTGAAATCTCTTAGCTCCCAGAGCAAAAGCACCAGGGGAAGGCAGAGCCATAGTTCCAGAAGTACTAGAATTAAATCCAGATAGGAGTGGGGGCAGGGAAAGGCAAAAAGTGGATGCAAGTTACAGAACTGTCCTCAAGTGATTCATGATGTGAAGAGATTTCTCAGCTATTTTTATTTTGTTTTAAATCCTGCCAAGACACACTGGGAGAGATTCTACATACTCTGGTCTTCAGGAAGGTCTCCTGTCATGTTGATGTTAGGAAACTGTTTGTCTCAGATGGCAATTACTCATCGTGCTTTGGCAACACATCATTGCCCATGCAGTTATTTCCATAAAATGATATTATCAGGTGAGTAGAAGATGATGAAAGGAATTTGTATATAACATACAAGCAACTAAATTAGCTGAAAAAGTCAGTATACACAGCTGTAATAAACAAGCTACCAGCTAGAATCAGTGAGGCCACATTTGCCACTAATTAATCACCTTGTTTTCTTGCTGAAAGGCCTGCAACAAGGCAGGCACACAGGGCTTTCTTGTATGACAGATCAATTTGATTCCTTTTGCTTTGTTTTTTTTATCCAAGGGAAGATTTGTACATGGGCCAGAGAAGCATAAGCTTCTGACAGTGCCAATCCCATTCAAGGCTGTAGAATAAAACTTCTTAAACAACATAGATCCCATGTAAGGCTTGAGAAAGAAGATTGGTTTGAAGATTTCCATGTCTGAAGCACTGTTCTTGGCACTAATGTTCATTAAAACCATGTGAAGTAGTTCAGCTAAGCATGAAGAAAGGACAGCAAATACAAAATTTTTATTTCATACCAAAAAATAATAAAAAAAAAAATTACCCTTTATTAGTAAAACACACACTTATTGCCGAGGTTTTTCCACTACTTTCTGCATGCTTTTTTTTTCTTTAAAAGAAACTTTTCCCAAAAAGCCACCCTGTAGATGATGTTTAACTGAACCATTACTCATAAAATATTAATATTTTTGTGCAGCACCCTCAAGATTCTTTCTTGCCTTTTACACTAAGAGCATTTTGGAAAATTGAATGGTTACATGTTACCTGACAAGTAGTGCATTAACTAAGGCTAAATAAGAACAACTACATACACACACATACTGGCAGGGAATAAATAGAGGCCCCATCTCTGTGTCCAGCCCTCTCACTAGCAGTTTTCTGTAGTAACAACCCATTCTTGTTAGCATCAATTAAAAGGATCTGGGCAACTCTCTATCAAGATACTGCAAGAGCAGATGCTTATCACAAAGCCCTGCTTTTAGCAATACAAGAACTGTAGTGTTAGTGTGAAAAATTAATCCTTTTCTGACCGAAGTCCTGCATGATCACAGCGATGTCTACAAAAACTTGTGGTACTGCTTTATAAATATGCCTCAGTTTTTCCACATGGAAAGATATAAATGGAAGTGAATGCCTTTGGTCTCAAACTGTCTAAAAACCTACATTATGTTAGTGTCAAAAGTGCATACTGAGAAGGCACAGGGGAGAAAAAATATCCAACTTTATCATTATGATGTCTATTAACATATGTCAGTAAATGAAACAAAAGACTGAGGTTATGAAGAATTTCTCTCAGAGTGTAGATTTCCACTTCGATATCAGATCAGGCACCGAATTCACATTATATCTTATGAAATAACACCACAAATACATACAACCTATCACTTCATTCAGAAAAGGAATCCTCCATTCATCCAATTTCTAGTAAGTTTAAATCATGTTTTACTAATATGTGTTGAAATTAATATTCAATTTTACACTTTTGCTCATGAGCCAAAGAAGTATAGAAGAAAAGTTGCACATAAACAGAAAAACTGACAAAGGCTCCTGTTTAGCAAGGCCTCCTGAATAGCAAGCTGAGAACAGATTTCTTACAGCATGAATAATGATCAAAACATTCAATAGGAATAAACAAAAAGTAGCCTTCAGCATTAATCAGACAGTCACATTCATCAGTGCTTTTGGCATCAATGAAGTGCCCCTAATTAAAAAGAAATATTGTCTTTGGACTTTATTATCTTGCTTCATTCTCTTGCCAGCTGTCTCACTTAGCTGCCAGGTTCCCACTGATCTCCTTCCCAATCCATCCTCGGCTATGCAGAAATGGAAGGTGTGCTATCCTGCATCATTCCTTGCCCTGGCAATCTGCAAAGATGATGCTACACAACAAATCACAGAAATATCTGCTTATGCATAGCTCAGGTAAACAAGACACAGCAGTAGCATTAGTGGTTGCTTTTGTGAGACTCTCCTTGAAGCTGAAGGGGAAGCATTATTGGGATCTTCTTGTTAAGCTGGAGAGTATGCACAAGCTGCAATTTCACAAATGCCAATAGCACTCTTTGCTACCACAGGATAGGACAAGTTGATCTGCTGTAATATACTATACAGCATCCACCCAAGCACTAAGAAAGTATGCTGTGAAAAACATGGGGGAAGGACCACCCATTTTCTCCCTATAGTTAAAAGAACTACTCCCAAAAAGACATGCAGATATGCTACAGTCAGAGTCTTCTCACCTGTCATTTTTCATAACCTCCCTGCGCCTCCTTTAATTTGGCATTCTCTCACCATATGCAGACTCTACCAGAAAAAATTAAGCACCCAGTAAGTATTCACCAGCTGTCACTAAGAGGCCATAAAGAAAGCTTCTGACATCCTACACACCACACGTTCAGTCTTTACAATCACTTCCTTTCAGAAGGAAATGAGCTCCTTCCTCCATGTTTCCCTGCTTCAGGCTTGTACTCAGCCCTAGATTTTGGTTGATTCAGGAAAAAACACTTGCTGAACATCTTTATAAGTGAAAATGAAAAAGCCAGGCTTCCTGCTCTAGCAGAGCAGCACTGGCATGCTGGAGATAAAGAAACATCATCTTTGAAAACCAGTGCTTTACAAGAAGTGAAATAGGGGACTTCAACCTCTGAAACTTAGTGGGTTTTCTCAGGGGAAGTGTCCCCATCTTCACATGATAGAGAGGCAGTTCACTTTCCTGAAATGTGAATTTAACCTGTTTATGTTCCTATGTATTACCCAGGACTGCATACTCCTGGAAGGATCACCAATCCAACACCTTTCTTATAGCAACAAATACAATATTTAGTAGTTTATTTCCTTGTGCTTTTTATTAGCTGTTGCAGTAACAGAGATCAAATATCCTGCAAGAAGCTAGTTTCCAAGAGATCCCTATGGTATATTGCCTTGAACCAGAGGTTTATGTAGGTTAGAAGACATCTAGAAATACCAACTTCTAAAAATGTTATGGTTCTACTCCTCCAAAACTCCTTGTAGAAATACTTGCCTACATTTGGGAGAAAGCAGCAACAAAATAATGAGCAAGAAATCAAATGACAGAAACTAAGATGCGTGATACTAATTTCCTGTTTAATAACCTAATTTTTTTATCCTTCATCAAGTTAGGACTTAAATTCTTTGGAGTAAGAACTCGTCCTATGACACAATCTGAATACTATAAAAAAATAACAAAGCTTAATCATCACTTATTTAGTTGAATTTGTGACAATTTATCTAAAAGAAACAGAAAATGTAAAGATATTTCCAAATGAATGAGAGCACTTTGTTTTTCCTGCTTTTGTACTGATCTGTAGATGATCTTACCCACGGAGTATTATAAAAAAAAATCCTCCCAAACAATCCAGGCCAACCCATGGAATCAGGCCAGAAGAGTGATTTGCCTGAAATGCAAACATTTTTTTTTGCCATCAGTTCACTTTCACCAAACAAAAAAAATCCAAAATAAAAATAAAAAAATAAAAATAAAAGACCCTCTTACCAATGGTGGCTGCGTGGAGAAGGCAAATGAACTTGGTGATACTCATTAATTTTCCTGAGTGGCAGATTAACCCTGGAGAGTTATTATCCCTCGTCATTTCCATGTAACTCCCTGTAAAAAGGGAGTCTCCATCTTCTTTGCAGCCACCCTCTAAATACTGGAACATGATGATAAGGTCTCTCCTAAGCCTTCTATACACAAGGCTAAACAAAGCCAGTTCTCTCAGGCCTTCCTCACATGGCAGGCTTCCCAGTCTTTTGACCATCTTTGTGGCCCTGCTCTGGACCCCCTCCAGCCTGTCCACATTTTTTTTGTAAGCAGGAACCAAAACTGAACACAGTATTCCAGGTATGACCTGACAAGCACCAAGTGGGATATTGACTTTTTTCTCTGTTGGTGATGCCCTTGTCGGTGCAACCCAGCATCCTGTTGGCTTTATTTGCCTCAGCAGCACACTGTTCACTCATACTGAGCTTGCTGTCCACCACGACCGCCAGGTCCCTTTCCACAGAGCTGCTCCCCAGCCAGGTAGATCTCAGTCTGTGCTGCACTCTTGGATTGTGCAAGACCTTAAACTTGTCTTTATTGAACTTGATAAGGTTCTTATTAACCCACTCTTCCAGCCTACCCAGGTCATCCTGCAGTCTGGCTCTCCCTTCCAAAATGTCCACTCTCCCACTCAAGTTTGGTATCATTGGCAAACTTCATCAGGGCTTATTTTTTGCAGGTGTGGCTTAGCTGCTAGCACAGCTCATTGAATTATTTAACAGTGCTACTTTTAAACAATAACTAAAAATGCCTTTCAGCTGTGATGGTGATACCTGACTGTATTTAAACATTTTTAAATATTCAGCAAATAAGCAGGCAAAGTAAATCCACTATGGATGGAACAGCAGCTACAACATGTATGATTTTATCCTGCTTGTAGAAAGAAATACATCTGAATAGTATGCTGACCTGCATGCTGTTCATCAGTGGCTCAACGCATAACAGCTGGCACTTGATTACCTTAGACGGCTCCCAATAAGAACAAATATTCAGTGTTGCCTTACTTCTTGTTAATCTTCTGCTGGAATTCGTTGTATACTGAGATTACTAAACTCAAACATCTCTCCTAATCACCAACATAAACACACACAAAAGCCATAAAAGTTTCTACATACTATACAGCTGTGTTATAAAGGCAAAAGACAGTCGCAATCATTAAAAGAAGTGCTTCATTGTCTACTTTTATTTACTCACACCAGAAAACATGCAAAACCAAGAGTACACATTTAGCATCACCCAGATTTGAGGGATCTAAATCTTAATTGTGTATTTGAAATTCCGGGGTGGGGGGGGAGGGGGAAAAAAAAAAAAAAAAAAAAAAAACACACCACAAATCACTTTTTAGTATGCACACTATAAAAAAAAAAACCAAACAGAAACAAAAAACCCACACCTAAATTCCTCAAAATCCCCCACAAATTAACATTACTTATGTGCATGAAAACATCAAGAAAAAAAAAAAAATCAAGCTACCAAAACATGCCATATTAATTCAACCTAATAAATATGCATATAGCATAGATATTTTGCCTACAAGAATGTAACAAACTGAAAAAAAAACTTTACATGCTCATGGAATTTCATGCATCAATGTGAAACATACTATTGAAAAGTTTATAGGATCATCAATGTTTCACGCTCCTGGCCAATCTCTAGCTTCACATGGCTGCAATATATGCCTCCAGACTTCAGATAAATTACATGAAGTACCTGAAAAAGTAGTGAATACTCATTTGTTTCAATGTAAGACCAATCTGTGGGAGGACTTTAACAATTCATACTATGTAGCCACCATTTCACAGCATCCAAAATTGAGTGTGCGCATTAAAAGCTAGTCATAGCACTCAATAAGCACCAATACAAGCCTAGACAGCTCAACAGATCTTACTCCTTGAAATCTATAAAGGTGCATTAAGTGATTTTTCAGGCTGAGCAGTATATCACCAGACCACAGACTCACTCAAGTTTTAAAGTGATCTTCATCTAGCTGTGCTCAGTATTAGCGTGGAACAACTAGTGACTTAGTATACTATGTTCTCCTCAACACAGAACATGCAACTGGGAGAAATCGTCAACTCCCATTCAAGATTTCAGTCTGTATTTGTACAGCTGCTGGCACAAAAATCAGATGAATGTTCCCTTTCACAAACAGCAACATCAAGCTGAAAGCTTTCAAAACAAGGGTTTACTACAATACACTTAAGCATGTAAAACAGATGCAGAGATATTTTTAGAGCTATCAACATTTGTTCTCTGCCCTAACTCCCACTCCAGAAAGAAAAAGGGGATGAAAGTAGTATTTATGATCCAAAATTCAGAGATCTATATGGAACTGTTCCAACAATAATAAAGGGCTTCAATATGAATTTAATTTGACATTCTGAATTACTTACAACTATACAAAGCATGAATACATCTCAATCAATTAACAAGGCTTCACATTTCCCTATTCAGAATGTTAACACTGACAGCCCTATAAAGCTTTTGCTTCCTACATATAACTACCTTTTACTCTTTTCCTGCCAAATATAAACTGCTCTTTTGAATACTGCTCTAGACACTAACAAGCACTCATGTATTGTACAAGACAATCACACACGAAAGTACCTCCAGAAATCCGATAAAAATCATTTTGTTCAAGCAAATTAACAGTATCACAAATAATGGTGCATCCAACCATTCTGATACAATTCAGCTTTTGCATATAGTCATTTGAAAGGTTGGCGATAGATTATTTTTTCCAAAGAGACACTACTGCATAAATCTGAATTCAGCTGCATCTTAGCATTTCCTATGTATTTATTCTCTCCTAAGCATCTTTCATCATAAATGAAAGAAAACACAACTCAGACTCTCAACTAAGCCTGCCTAAAATGTCCAGGAGTGTTTTCTGATGTGTTTTAAAGCTGTAGCAATACCAGTACCAGCCAAAGCATAATTCAGAACTATTTGATATAATCATTCTACATATATAAGTGATTTGAAACTCAGTATTTTGCTGTGGCAGCAGTAAGCTTCATTAGCTTTATTACAAAAAAAACCTGCCAGAAGTAATTTAGTCATTGTGTTGAAGGTCCCAGCTGGCCTACAGACATTAGGGAGGAAAATCTAAATCTCAGGAAGAGATG
>NW_009941787.1:0-6418 GCF_000696875.1 Nestor notabilis | reverse complement strand
GAGGGGGGGTGAGTGGTGGGGAGTGCTTCTCTTGCTGCCTTTGACATGCTTGATGGAAAAATCCTGTAGAATTTAAAACTAAGTCTTCCAAATATATGAGAGGAGCAGGGTTGACTTTTTTTTCATGGCTTTCCTTCCACCCCCTTCAGCCTTGCCAGAAATTTAACATGGCTTCCCTTCCACCCCCTTCAGCCTTGCTAGAAATTTAACAGTTTTAACAATTTAACTCTGCTGTAGCCATCTAATGGTAATTCAAAGAGATCAGTGAAGAAGCACTTTATTCTTGCAATATTTTGTAACAGATCCTACATAATTGATTGCACACTTACCGATTCCACCTTGGTAAACCAATACGCTTTTCTTATAAGAAAAAATACATCCTGTTAGTAAGTGCTATAACTCCACTTTTGACCTTTCTCTGTTTTGGAGGACCTTAAGTCAGGCAATTCCATTGATTTTTTTCTTTTTTCCCCCCACAATTCTGTTTTCTATCAGTTAACAAAGTATGAGAATTACAGCGGCAAAGTAAATGAAGCTACCCACAGAACATGACCCGTTATCACCAGCAAGCAAACATCCTGTCAGACACATGCAAGTAGACAGAATAGGGTTTTTCTTTTTTTCCAAAAACATTGAGTTTTGTCTCTTCTTACCCACAGACAGGTGACAAGGAACCAAAGGTTCTAATCTCCACATGACCAAGGCGAACAGAAAAACCTGCAGTACTTTCAAATTGTAAACAGATTTGCTTTAAGAAAAATTACTGCATTTACACTTTTTTTTTAAATTTCTTTCTGGTATGCAGCAACAGCACCAGTCTAAACCTTGCTTGGTCTCATGCATACTGTCTTTTCCAGTTTTGACATATTTTTAAAGTCCTTGGATTCATAAAATCTACTTCATAAAATTGTAATTAGTTCTTCATGCATTGTCATCATAAAACAGATACAATAACAAAACACATATAAGAACTTAAAAATATTATTCTGTTATAAAGATTAATACAGAAACTTTTACCAATTCAGTTACACACACATAGCTATAGTTGCAGTTTCGGGGGAAAAAAAAACCATAAAAACAATAAAAAATCCACCTAGCCAGCCTGTAAGTTTTCCCCAAGTAGAAGCTGGCTGTAAACATTGGGGAGCTACTTCTGTGTTCTACTCTTTAAGAGACACTAACAACAGAACTACCTCAGGCTCCATTCACTTGTACAGCAGTTGAATTACAGTTAAGGGAGAAGGATAGAATCACAAGTGAGACACACACAACATAAGGCAGTCTTGCAAAATAAGCACTAGTGCTGTTTGATGACTCCTGTTGCCATTGTCAAACAGTGAAGAACTAAGTAACTTTCAACTGACAGAACATAACCAAGACAACAGCTCACAATCCAAATAAAATATAAACCATGACAGAGTAAATTTAACATGCAGTTTCCTTGTTACCTTGCACTGTAAGGAAGACCGATGCTGTGGTAGATCCACCCTCGTTAGAAGCAATGCATCTGTACTCGCCAGCATCTGTGAGCTTTACAGCCTTCACCTCTAAAGACAGGTTGCTCAACATCCTTATTCGCAGGGGTTCCTTCAGTCTCACATCCCTGCCATTTCTCTGCCAGGTAAGATTGTAATGCACTGTGCTTAAAGTTAGGCAGGTCAAGATAGCGCCTTCACCAGGGACAACTGTGATGTTATTAGGAACCTGAATTACAGGTGGAGGTTCTGTGTAGGAAGAAAAGAATAAAGACCAAGTCATAAGAGAAAAGGATTTGAGAATCTTTGCTTCATTTGAGGATTCTTGATACCTTAAATACCTTAAGTGAGGGAAAAATTTAAAAATAAAAATAATTAAAAAAAGCTTTAATATTTAGTTTCATGTCATATTGCTGAAGCCATGAAACAGAACCCAGGGCAACATCCTCATTCCCTGATGCTAAGCTACCTGACAGGAGCTGACATCACAAGAACAAACCTGATTTAGGTCAAAACTATATCACACCAGTTGAAAGATAACTTTATGTATGAAAGAAGATGTAGCACTGTGTTCTTTGAGGTCATCTTATGCTGGAGAAAGCCAACAAAAGACCAAGAGTCACAGCAACAGAAGAAAGAGACAGGATCACCTCCAGTCCCCAAAGTCTGATCTCTGAGGTGTGACCACACATGGTGGAATATGAGCTACACACACTAGATTTTTACAAGCTTGTGTATGGGGGGGAAAAAAAATTAAAATATTACTAGCAAGGTCTTCTAATAGTAACAGTGAAACCAAGAGTTAACAGCTGCTCTAAGCATCATTATTGAGTTCTTTCCCTGATTATTTCTGTAAGGGAATATGAAAGGAGAGAGAAGCATCTGTTCTTTTAAGTTTATCTGATCAAGGACCTTATCAAATGGGATAGGAAAAGGGGAGGTAATAAATACAGTATACAGAGATCTTGCAACTGGTAAAAAATACTTCCCCCCTCCTTGGTTTTTCCCAGATGGACTGTTTTTTGAGAAAATAAAGATCTGCAATTAATAATATTCTGAGTGGGATACTTTAGCAGACATAAGACAGCTGTAAGAGCAAGATCAAATTTTTATCAGTATACACTAAAGCACATTTATCCTAAGAAAAGCAAGGATAACAGGGAATTAAAAATCCTGTATTTATTAAGGATGAAAGTTACTCCTACACTCAGAGGCAGCCATAACTCCTACTTATTTAGGTCTCATGCGGGGTCTCAGATGAGGTTCACAAGCTTTATGCTACATCTCTGCATAGTAACAAATTGTTCTGGCACTCTACACGCTGGGCCTGCAGCTCTGCTTCCCTATAACACAGTCCCTAACAGCAGTCTCCCTTAGTACCAAAACCGTGCATTCAACATATGAGTTGAAATGTAGAAGCGTGGGGAAAAAAAAAAAGCTACACTTGCTTACTGAGAATGGAGTTTCTTCCTTGCCCTTCAGGTTTTGGTTTGTTTGGGAAAAAAGACAAATCTAATGCTTTCCATAAGCATATCACCAATTTACTTAAAGAAACTTAGAGAGAGATGAAGGCAGTACAGGACTAAAATCCCCATCTTTTGAATCACTCTGTGGTTGTGCATGACATCTTTTAGACTACACCAGTCTCTTACCACAATAGTGCACAGATATAGCAAACCCCCAACAGAACTCTAAGCTAAATTCAGAGCACTTCTTTACTGGCACTTCAGTTAAGGTCCCTGCACAAGCTAACAAGCCATTGTGCATTTTAAAGACTTAACATCAGTAAGACGAAGTCAAACTCAAGTGTTTGTTTTTTCAGCAACTAGGAAATGTTGATACAGTTCCAATACCTTTCACACAGCAGTTGACAAAATGGATTATCTGTGATATACTGCCTGTTAATGGGCAAGCTAAGAATACTTGAAAAGACTGTTTAACTTTGCTTAAAGCAGACATTTAATGTAATTTTCTTCCAAATATTTGTACACAAGATTTCAAAGCTAATCCTTCACATTAATCCTCTGCACGGCACAAAACAACTAATTGCTCATGTTTACATTGTGAGTCAATCTCAGCCAATATCTCAGTGCTCTGTAGATGAGAGGATATGGGAATTTTTTCCTTTTATCACTCTTGACTTTCAAGGGCTACCAATATCACATGAAAAAAGTTCAGATTCTCCTCCTGATCTCTCTGTGAGGAGGAAGGTGGTTGTAAGTTGTCCTGGGTTCAGCTACAGCAGTCATTTTTCTCCTTCTTAGTAGCTGGTGCAGTGCTGTGTTTTTGACTTTCAGCCTGGGAACAACGCTGATAACACCGATGTTTTTAGTTGTTGCTCAGCAATGTTTACTCTGACCAAGGACTTTCTCAGTCTCATGCTTTGCCAGGGAGGAGGGGAAGCCAGGAGGAAGCAGAGACAGGACACCTGACCCAAACTGGCCAAAGGGGTATTCCATACCACAGCACATCATGCCCAGTATATAAACTGGGGAGAGTTACCTGGAAGGCCCAGATCTCTGCTCGGGTCGGGCTGGGTATCGGTCGGCGGGTGGTGAGCGGTTGTGTCCTCTCCCCTTGTTATTTCCCTTATTATTATTGGTAGCAGTAGTGGTTTGTATTATACCTTAGTTACTGGACTGCTGTTATCTCAACCCATGGGAGTTACATTCTTCCATTTCTCCTCCCCATCCCTCTGGGAGCTGGGGGAGGGAGAAGCAGGGGAGTGAGCGAGCAGCTGCATGGTTCTGAGTTGCTGGCTGGCCTTAAACCACAACAGTTTCTTGCACTGGAATAAAGTTCAGGACCAAGAATCTTTATGCCCACAATTTCTGGGGCAGTTTATAAAAGCTTCTTGTCCTCCAAAGCATGATTTGAAACAAGCATACAGGAATACAGTCTACCTAAAGGATTTTTGCAGACAAAATATAAAGTAGGGCTTTAGAGCTAGGACATTATTGATGTTACTGTTCTGTTCTACTTGAGTACTTTGCATGACTAAAAGGATGCTCCTCTTCTCAGATTTCTAAGAGGGCCGTTTCTCTACAGAATTTGCCTTACATGGAATCAATGATATCAGATTCACTCGTATTGCAGTCTGAGGAACATCTTTACCTGGAAAAAGAGAAGATGAAGGGATAGTCACCCTCTTCAACTACCTCATGGGTTAAAAAAAAAAAATTGAAGATGAGAGTCTGTGGTCATAATATGCAGCAGGGGGAAATTCTGACCAGACATGCAAAATATTTTCCTAGTGGGGTAGTTAAGCACTGAAGGCTGCCCATGGAACTTCTGAAATCTCTCCTCTTGGGGACATTCAAAGTCTGATCTGAGAGGTTCCTGAGAAATGCAGTCAAGCTCAGAAGTTGTTTCTGCTTTGAGCTGTGAGTTAGACTAGGTATCTTATAAAGGTCCCTCCAGCCTAAATTGTTTTGTGACTCTGTGCTTCATAATACAGGTTAACTAACCTGAATTAGCTACTAGAGGAGATAAAAGACAACAGTTCAATTTCAGGCAGTTATATGAAACCTTAAGAATGAATTCAAGCAGCTGTTCTGAGCTCTACTATCCTCACTGCCACTAAATTGACTCATCTACAGCGTTTTCCCTAGTCAAGAGCAACAGTTTACACTTCGCATGACAGCTGTCTGATCAACAAACAGAAAGCTATATAGAATGGATTTTTTTTCGTCAAAACAAATTATTTTTCCCTTTCCCTGAGACTGTATTGCAACTGTGAAAAATTAACTAAATTTGCTATAGTACGGACAAGGTTTTCAGCCACCCACCCGCATGCATAAGCAAGATTTTCTTAATTTTTGCTGCAAGTCATCTTCCAGCAGAAGGCCTCTAGTGTTTGCTGAAGCAGTTCAAAACCATGCCTGGTTTTATGTTTTCTCCATCTGTGTTTGCAATGCAACTTGGTTTACAGTTACTTAAACTAAATTCCTCTGACAGAGAAAAGGATTAACTTTGTGAAGGAAAGCCTATTGTTTCAATTTAGGAAACTTTTCTAGCACATCTGCAATTAAAACTCTCAACATCATAAACTGCTGGCAATAACCACAACCCACGTTTCCAGGGGTCAGACTGACAGGTACACAAGCGGTGTAGCTTTACAGCTGTCTTCACAGAAGCCCGACTTTACTCTCTCCCTTCCTCCCACTCCAACTTTTTATGTCCAAAACTTGACCAGGACAACACTATTCACTTTTTGGGAAGGACTCTTGCCACAACTAACTTTCAGTAATAATTACTAGGGAATAATCAGTTAGTGCCCCAAGTCTGAACAGGTCATTAACTTACATAATGAAAATTCCCTCTCCCTTAACAAGTGGAATATCAGTGCTTTATGCTTTGAAACTGCTTTAACACATAAGGCACATCAATAAATGCTAAATGGATGACCAGATTTATAAGAAATTTTCCTATGAGATTCTTATGAAGTTAGGAACATTTTAAATAAAATTTTAAAGAAAGTTAATAAAAATTATCTGTTGGCTAGATAATGACCACTAGCCATTTTAAGGCTAGCAACCAAATATTACCATTTATTCAAAATTTTCTGATTAGCCTAATTTATTCCTCATTTAATTCTACCTCCATCCTAGTTATTCACTTTTTAAAAACTCAAGGTAATAGATAAGAGATTTCCAATAATTTACTGAATTGTGTATTAAAAAAAATACACAAAATTTTGCAATGCAACTTTAGTAATTCATCTATCCCATAATACATACATACAAACAAGTAAATGTATAAGTGCTACAGCTCAAAAGCGAGAACAATCGAGATCTGAGATTTCACTTTCTGCTTTACAGGCAATATCTAGTCCAACTGATAGTGGGAATTAATAAAAACATATCCAAGGGAATATTTAAAACAGGCTGAATAAACAATCAGCACACTTGTGTACATGGGTAAGAAAATATTAAATATATTAA
>NW_009941786.1:2505-2726 GCF_000696875.1 Nestor notabilis | reverse complement strand
GATAGCAGTAGCCGTAGTACTAGCAGTAATAGTAGTAGTAGTAAAAGAAAAGGACGTGTTCTATTAAGGATGGTGTCCATGGGGAAGAAGGTGTGAATCTGGGGGGAGAGGAAAAGGGAATTTACACCTGGGGGAGAAAAATATAAAGAATTAAACTGTTTTCTTGCCAACTTTAATTTTTTGAAGGCGGGTTTGGGGCTGTTTTCCCCCGGGGACTGAGG
>NW_009941786.1:1745-2360 GCF_000696875.1 Nestor notabilis | reverse complement strand
ACTCCTCCTCCCACCCTTAAGGAAGGGGTTTTCCTGCACCCTAGAACCAGTGTAGGGTTTGCAATTGCCAGTAAAAACCCAACGCACCCCCGTTCCCCCTTTCCCACCCAACAAAAAACCTCTCCCGCAGCCAAGAAACACTTCAGAGCTCCGGAGTCTTTGTAATATTTGATTTTATTCGTATTTTTTTGGTGGTCCTACAGCTTCAGACACACAATTAGCAGCAGGGTTTAATGAGAGGGGTTTTTTACCCCGCTCAGGCTCTGGCCAGGGAATCCTCCCCCCGCCCCAGCCACCTCCGCTGGTGCTTGAGCCAAGACATTCTGATTTCCTCTCAAATAAAAGATGAGCCTTGGTTTTTGAAGCGTGCCAACGATGATTCCAACGATGAACTATTAGTCAGAGCCCACTCTGAGTGATGGGTACGTGTGGGTGCTTTTAAATAGAGACATAGCACTGGAGGCAACGCAGTCCTTTTAAAATCTTTTTATTATTCTTATTATTATAATTATTATTATTTACGTAATGTCTCACGTATACAATACAAATCCACGGTGTCCAGAGGTTGGTTTTTTTTTTATTCTTTTTCTTTTTTTTTTTTTTTTTTCTTGCCGG
>NW_009941786.1:579-1467 GCF_000696875.1 Nestor notabilis | reverse complement strand
CGTTCTTAACTAGGGAGGTTCAGTTGTTGGGATTTTTTTTTTTTTATTATTATCTTTTTTTTTTTCCAAGAAAATAAGCAGCAACAAACGACAATAAAACCGCATTACAAATACTTTCAAAGCATGACTCCTTCTATAGGTAGTGATAAAGTACAATACAAGGTTGGTTGAAATTTTTTCATTTTTATTATTATTATTATTGTATTTCTATTATTATTTTATGCTACTTAGTAGCTTGCATCAGGGCAAAACCACAGCTCGCTCTCTCTTAAATAAATTCTCACCAAGTAAAATTTAGGATATGTAAGCCCCTTGTTGATAGTAGATTTGATAATTATTGCAGGTTTTCCCTTTAGGTAGTACATGAAGAATTTCGAGTGCTCACACAGGCAGAGGGTAAACAGCGCCTATAGAAATAAGGAAGGGAGTGGGTGCGTAAAGTGGTCCTGATCCAATTCCTTGCATCCTTATAGTATATCCTATAATAATAGTATACAATACTGTGAGACACTATAGGAATGGGGGGGTGGTGAGGCGGGGGTGTGTGTTTGAGGGCGCTGCCAGGTATGTTCACCCTCCAAGCTCCTCTTCTTATCTAGCAGGGGCTGCAGGACTGGCCCCTCCGAGGGGATTGATAAATGGCTGGTAGGAATGGAGATCTCCACAGATAGACAGACACTACACAAACAAGCTAAGGAAGCTGGAAGCACCCTCGCACTTCCCCTGGGGTCATTCGGGAGAGGCAAAACCAAGCTTAAAAAAGATCTTGCCCCTCCAAAAATATAGGCAAAGTCAAAGCTGTTCAAATAAATACATATTCTGCACCCACCCGTGTGTGCAGCCTCGCAGGCAGGAGCGGAGGGAGCAGGGGACGAGGAGGGACATTTG
>NW_009941786.1:0-323 GCF_000696875.1 Nestor notabilis | reverse complement strand
GGGGGGGGGGGGGGAAGTAGGGGAAGTTTCTATGACAATAAAAAAGGCTACAACTGTTTGACAGGTAGTTACTGCTGTGTGAGCCTCTCCATTCTATACTCTATAAAAGCAAATGACCGTCGTAAACATCTCGATTTATCATCTGCCATAAAACGAGACTTCAAGGGGCTGAGAACTCAGTCCTTGCTTTCTTCTTTTTCCTCCTCTTCTTTTTCCTCTTCTTCATTCCCTTCTTCTTCCGTTTTCTCCTCGTCCCTGGCCCCCGGCAGCTTATCTTTATTGTTTTCTTTTTTCCACTTCATCCTCCTGTTCTGGAACCAGAT
>NW_009941785.1:0-27356 GCF_000696875.1 Nestor notabilis | reverse complement strand
GGCAGCCTCCGCCGAGCTCAGCGTTTCTTCTGGCATGGCAATGAAGGGGAAGGGGAGCTGTGCAGCAGCAGCCAGCGAGTCACAAGTTAAGAGCTGCAGAAGCGGGTCCCCTCACCCCCATTTTAGTTGAGCAGCAGGTCAGTAATCTAAGGGCAGGACTCACACGAGTCAGTATGAAAGCTGCTCTGAGCTATAGAGCCGTGACAGCAGCGAGGCTGTACTGGCAAACAGGAAAGACTGACCTTGTGAGAGGGGAGGGAGGGAGAGAGAACATCAGCACAGAATTGTCGGAAAGGATTCCGAGTGCAGTTAAGAGCTGCAGTGATTTACTTTGCTTCTTGTCAAACGAGGGCTCGGCCCTGCCCTGGCATAAGGCTGAGCAGCCCTAGGAGTATTGCTACCCCCCAGCCAGTCCCACAGTGCTGCTAATAATACTCGGTTTCAAGATGCTGACTTCCAAACAAGTCATCCCCCCCATCCACTCCAAAGACAGCATTGAGTTTGTGGCTCTCGGGTACAAAAATCATCAGGTCTTCAGTCTTGCACAGAAAACCGAGTAATACCTAGCCACAGAGGTAGAAAATGGTCTAAGCACAAAACGTTTCTAATAGAGTGTCTTGCTTTGGCATGGAAAAAGACACAATGCATCTTAGTCACCATGTATTTTAAGATTACAGAACTAAAGGAAGAACATAGGACAGGCATCTTGTTCCACTGTACACCTCCATTCTGTGTCAGTGGTTCCATCATCTCCTAATCAGTAGTTCTGGTTTAAAATTTTATTAGAATTATGACACAAGCTTTCCCAAGCCAAAGTATCATCACTAGCAGTGTTGTGGACTGGGGGACTTGGGGACTACTGACTCAGCTAATCAGTCTGTGGTGGGGTATCCCAAAATCTAGGCTGGGAGCAGCTTTATTCTGTGGGAGACTGATGAAAATGCTGACAACCACAAATATTGAATGACACAACCTATGATTGTGTTTTGGCATCTACTTAATCTTGGAAAGTCAGTGTTAAATACACTTAAGCATGGAGCGCAACAGATTTATCACCCCTTCTTTGGCCTTGCCAACTACAAGGCAAGAGGACTAAAGTACTCTTATGTGAAGATTTGGATGAAGAGTTCTCAGTTTGGTGCAATAACAGACAACATAAGGCAGCACGAAGAGACTACATAACACATATAGTTAAGGCAAATTCAGTAGCAAAATAACCTGAGTATGTTCAACACAGGGGTAGGGTTACACAGAGATCTTGAAGTGAATGATTAGCAACTGTGACTTGATGCCAAGTGGAATGGCAAGTCATTGTATCCATTTGCAGGGTAAGCAGCCTGGAATTACCCATTCCAAAACAGGCAGGAAAAACAGGAAACACTTGAGAACATGTATGCTACCATCCTCAGACCTCCAACACACTGCAGAAAGAATGACAACAATCTGAATATAATTATGAAGAGGTAAAATGAGTAAATATGCCATTGACACACACAAGAGGTTTATGCTAAAGATGCCAGTTAAAGTAGAATTCAGTTTTCCAAACCCTGAAACCAACCAGATGGCAGATTGTTCAAGATAATGCACATGACAACCTAAGTAAAAACAACATTAGTCAGGTGGCAGCTATTACTAATTCTCCAGAAAAATGCAGTTTGAAAAGTGGTAGATTATCTAATCCCAGAACCTAAAGGCTTTCACAGCACTTTGTAATGATGAAAGATATTCTAGGCTCAGCCCTCTATGTAGGTCCTGAGAAAGGATAACAACAGATATGAATGGCTACGCCTGCTTTAAATACTGCCAACAGTCCTCTTTTTATACTCAATTCACAGAATAGTTTTAGGCAATAAGATAATCATGCAAAACTCTTTCAAACCTGCTTCAGGCACAGTCAACCACTCGATTTAAGAGCATCCAATGAAAACCAATTTCCAGCACAGTCAAATGATGGTTTCTTGAAGAGGCACAGGTAGATTCCTTTCTCAATGTATGCAAATAGGCATAGCAGCTCAATACAGCTACTGTGAGGTTAAGCTTAATGACTTGAGAGCTGCTAACAAAAGATGCAGTAAGTGATTAAAACAATCATCAAATCAGAAAGTTAAAGACATCATGAGACTCTGCTGATTGAGATCATGCTCCACTACCAAGGTTTTTTACTCTAGTTCAAAAATGGTAAGACACCAAGGAAAATGCTATCAAATAATGCTGTATTTTCATGGTTTAGCTAGGCTAAAATACAGTTTTGCCAATAGTAATTTAAGACTTAATTACAGTTATATAAAGCTATATTCCTCTCATTAAAAAGAACAGTTTGGCTTTGTTGTTTTACCTTCTCTAAATACCATGCCATGTTAGAGAAATTCTTTTAAATTGAGATATCATAAATAAACTCCCAGTTTATAAGATGGCCTCATTTTAAAAGAAAATGGATGCTATAAAATTTTACATCAAGTCAGCATGTTACCAAGAAGCTTTTCTGTGTGTTCTGAATTTGATTAATACAAGCCAAGGTCACTTCCTGAAAGATGCCTACCACTGCAGCTGCAAGCAAACGAGACTACTCTGAGCTCAAGAGCTGGGGGATGGGAAGACGACACTAGAAATTTCTAACACTGCCTCCAAAAATACACTAATTACAAAACCTGGGTAATATTTAGAAGTGTTTAGTTAATAGGTTACTTATGTGGTGAGCCAGTAAAGCCCAAGTTTGTGTAATCACTTTTTCAAGCAAAAAGAGATTCACAATGATGCACCAGCATGTCTGCAAAAAAATTAATAATTCTGAGGCCCCTCTACTAAACTTTATGCAATTCCCTTGAAAACTTATTATTTTTTTTACTATGTATACTTTATTATGCAGCTCATGGAGCTAGTAAGAGTCTGCCCTTGAATTAACAGCACGTCTCAGTCCTACAGAGACTGAGAGGCTCCACCCAATCTACACTGTGTCCTATTCTGAAGCCATTTAGGAAAAACACGTTTCAGGCAAGCACGCAAGCTCCTTCCCAAAGTCTACTGCATGCGTTTTCCCAGTTTCTGAAGCCTACACCTATAGTTTACAAAACCGTTTAAAAAATTAGCTGTTGTTCACCTGAAATTTTAAAGATATTTTAAAAGTTATTGTAGAAACACGCCACCTTTGTATTATGCATGCAGAAGTAGTTTCTTCCTTTCCCAGACACAGTTAAAGCTTACACACCATGAAAGTAAGACCCACACCAAACAAAACAGATTTTTTTGCTTTTTCTGTGTACAAAGAAAGATTCCACAATTTGGACTCCCAAATAGGGGGGTGGAGCACATTGCTGAAAAACCACACACCAACACACATTTCCAGCAGGGCATCTGTTAGTCTAGGAAGGGGGCCCCAGTGACATTATTTATGAACACACACACACACTCTTAATTTAATATACTTCATCTTTAAAACAGCCTTCATGCACCCGACACTGCAACGAAAGTTTCATAATAAGCTAAAGTTAGGAGGATCTCTTGAATGAAAGATAATTTTGACAAACTGGTCAGTAAAAGGAAAGAACATTGCTGGTTTCGGGTGGGCATCTTTGCCTGAAATAGAAAAATATACTAAAGCATATCATTACCTATGCAGGCACAGCTACAGCTGTGGTTAAGGATGCCTAACATTTTCCATCACAGAAGCCTGTTCTAACTCTTTAATGACTGTCTCACACCCCTCAGAATTACTTTTCTGTGGAAGACTTGCATAAAATTGGTTCAGACATTTAAAAACAGTGGAGAATTCCACTGAAGAAAATATAACCTTTTGTACAGTCCAAGAAATTGAAGAGAAACCGATCAAATATCTGAACAAGCTAAACATCTTGCTGCTCCAATGAAGGTATCTGTACAGACTATAAGCGCTTTTAAAGCCTTTGAACATGCTCCGTTTTGTTTTAAACCACTTGCCAAGACCCTCAAGTATTTTATCTAACCAAGCTGGCTTTGTCGCTGCACAGCTCCTCCATACTGACAGGATAGAACATGCTTTATCACCATAGTACAAAGACCAAAAGCAGCTTCTCTATAAACCTGCCAGCTATGAAGCAGTCCAAGTGCCTGGCAGCGCAGGAGCTAGTGAGCAGAGACCATTGCTAGGTTGTGATGCCCCACCCAGACACAGCATCCACAAAACAGGAGGCAGGAGTGGGATTCAAGGGCTTTGC
Organism: Nestor notabilis; assembly: GCF_000696875.1. Classification (NCBI taxonomy): domain Eukaryota; kingdom Metazoa; phylum Chordata; class Aves; order Psittaciformes; family Psittacidae; genus Nestor; species Nestor notabilis. Next base: position 23,166 of record NW_009941785.1, on the reverse strand, counting down.
AAGGGCCACCTTTCCCTTCCAGTTCAAGAACCCAGTTGAAACTGCAGCTGGAGGTCTCAGCCTGTAGTGCTGAAAGACTCCTGCCTCTCTAGTAGCCAGCCACTGCAGAACACACTCCAGTGACCAAACAGCATCAATCGGCTCTGTGGCATTCCAGATGACAACCTTGCTGGCAAAGAGCAGAAATTTCCTCATGGCAAATTACACTACTTTTTCCATATGCTTTTTAAAGGCATACAAAAAGTTATGCTGAAAATACTAAGGCTGTGAGATCATTCACAAAATGTAAAATAGTATCATCAACTCCAACTCTCAACACTTTCTGTCCCTTTAACCCTTGCTGCAGATACTAATTAAGCACACCGCTGTGCAGGACAGGCACCATCAGCTCACAGCAAAGACTACTCCAGACTTGTGTCTATTGTATCACCTCCAAAGGGCATTACTATTTCAGCAACCATGTTTGTTTTACTATAGCAATAGATAATAGTCTCAGAGAACTGAAGCCTGTCAAGATCTGTACACTCACATAGCCTTTGCCCAGCATGGGCACATAGGGAGTTTCAGTGACATTCACATCAGAACACAGGGGGTTTTCTCCCATGACAAGTAAACACTGATACAGACTGTCTTGATTATGACAGATCATAATCTGTCCGATTAAGAATAGTCATTTAGAGCAGACTACAGACTGACATTTCAATCACTGATTTAACTGTTGGAAAAACACCCATCGCTAAGGAGGGGCACAGGAGTAGGGAATAAATACAGTCTGCAAATCACACTGACTCGTCTCAGACACATTTTGCTAGTCAGCAGAGGCAGTACTTGCGGACATCTAGTCACGTGTTTGCACAAGAACTAAGCTATAGAATTAAGGCCATAAATATATTATTTTACACTGTAAACCAACTCATTTTAATCAAGGCTATGGATACATTACCATTTTAAAAATGTAGATTAATATTCTGAAAAAGTGCCCGAGTGCTATGGGAAGGCAACTATCTACCAGGGGTTTCCACATTACATACATAGAGGCTCACACAAACTGGCTCCAATGGAAGTTAAACGCCTGGTGTGTTAAGAACACCTTTGAGAATTCTACTTCATATCTCTTTGCTTCAGCTACTAAAATAGCTATTTTTTTTAATTTATTGAAAACCATACATCTCCTTTGCTTTTAAAACTAGATCTTGTTATCCATTGATTTAATAATAAAAGGCCTGTTAATGAAGTTTCCTGAGTTTCTGGCATAACTAGATTCTCAAATTTGAGACTGCAAGATCAGAGACTGAAAACAAAAAAAAAGTTACTGAAGAATGGAAATCAAATTATTTTAATGTTTTCTATGCACAGTATTGGTGCTTATACATAATTTACTGCATTGTAAGGAGTAAGTACAGCTACTTAATACAAAGACACTCTTAAAACACAGTTTGACCTTGAAATATGGAAATGTTCCTAGCTCAGTGCTGTAATTAAAATCTGATTAACTTTAAGTGTACACAGGTACACTTCGGATGGCTGCAAGCAGTGTTAATTTAGTTCAACACAAATGCTACCATTCCAAATTTGAAGTGACAGTTGTCTATCTATAGCATACCAATAAATCTGAGCATTTCATTAGTTAAAAATATCCTTTCCTCTTTTTTTCATATAGATTACTACATTTCATATTCATAGTGACCAGAGCTTGGTAGAGTACCTTCAGCTCAACTGTAAAATGAAGGCAGAGTAAGATCAGGTTCATTTGTCTCTCCACAGTACAGTCAAGCTACCTTGTGATATTTCAGATGCTGCCATTCACTGTGTGCCAATGGTTACATTTAGCATCTGCTAAAACGTACTGCACAAAACAAAGCTGCAATGTTATTTTGCATGTCTCTGGTAGATTCAAATGTTAGATTTCAGGGATCAATTACTTTTAAATTAAGCTAAAACAGACAAGGAAAAACCCTGAAGGTTGGTGTCTTTATTCAATGCTACACAAAACAGAGAAACAGCTCTCGGAGAGGTATTACAGACTGGGAAGGCACAGAGTCTCCTCTGAGGCCTAGAACAAAAGGGCAAGAGGCAAGCTTGACTGCCCACACCAAGTGTAATTCTAGTTTTCACATACTGGTTGAGCACAGGAACCAGTTCCAGCCAGCCTGTGGAACCTCTACCCTAAAAGACCTTCAAAACTTGACTGAACAAACCCCAGACCAACCAGCTCTAACTTTGTTTGCAGTGTTAGGATTGATGCTAGCATCATTTCTCTACGATCATCACTAAAACACTGTCAGAGAATTATGTACTGCAGTCCAGTGATAACCTGGTACCATTGTAACACTGGGCTGGTAAAACAGCAGAGTACTTTACAACTGATCCTACTTTGTCTTAATTTAAGGCGTATTACTGCATTCTCTTTAGTATTGATTTAAGCAGGTATGTTTTATTAATCTCAGGTACTCTTTACATTTTGCATACATCCATTAAAACTCCCATCTTCTCTGTACACAAAGTATGCATTCCTGACCACAACATTAATTCCTATTACCAAGGATTGCTTTTTCCTCCACTTATGAGAAAAAGCAGCATGCTTTTGAGTAAGACTCTCAATGCCCTCTCTTTGTTTGCTGGGTTTTTTTTTGTCCAAACTTTTCTATTCTTTACAAAGAATTTCAATTGTATAAAAATCTTATGCTTCTCAGTTTTCTAATGTTCTCTTAAAGCAGCAATACCTTCATTTTCATTAAAAAGACATTTTGCAACAGATCTCACACCAAGCCCCCTAAGATTCCTGGAGCAGGCAAAAAATCAGTTTTGCTCATGAAAACAAGTACAACTGGCACTTCTCAAACACTGATGTTTATCTGCAGAACTCTCCAAAATGACACCACCATCATTAGCACAGAAATTCTAGGTAATTTTAGGAAGATTTGCAGCCATTCTGGAAGTTAATACAAGAGGTCAGTGACTGCCAAAACCAGGAGAAGGGATCACATCCTTCTCCTTCACATGCCAAAAAAACATTTGTAATGGTTTGTTTCAGATCCAGTTGCTTCCTTGTTTGTAGATAAATGGCTAAGTAGTTGTGTGGTTTCACATTAGGAAGCAATTTCATGTATTTTTATATATGCACTGGAGGAAACACCAGGATAGAGCTGTTCATTTTTATTATTACTTTTTCTTATATGCACTGGATCTTTAGTTCCCATATGAGTAGACAGAGTGAATTCTATTTTATATTCTATAAAACCCTGAGCTGGGGGACCATTTTTGAGCATTTGTTTGCCAATAAGACATTCGGGATGCATCCACCATAATTCAAAAACTGATGGTCTCCTCTACCAGACTTCCATGTCATTCAGCAGTTTAATTCAAGGTTCAACTTGATGCTATGCTTTAAAGTCAGTCACCAGCCACACCACTGCATTGGGAGGTTTTTATACTAGCATCTGGTAAGCATATCAAACATGGCAACTGATTAGCACCAGTCATGCACTTGTGTCATACAACTGGAGTATATCGGCTATGCAGCATGGCTGATTCAATGTGTTTTCCTGTCCGTAAATACCACACTGTATTTGTCCAGTTAAGCGACCTTCTATTACAGTACTTCACACTTACACAGAACTCTTAAAAGAAAGGGAAGTCATGTTCAGGTACACAACAGTCAGGGCTCTGATAAAATTACTAGAAAAGTTACAAATGTTGTCTCTAGGCATGGCATAGCTTTTATGTTTTATTTTCAAAGCCCACTAAGCATTGTTAGTGTACCTAACAGTCCATTAAAAGTTCAGAAAGCTACAAAACCTTACCTACACTTGAGCTTTCACCAGTAGGAAGTTTACTTTGTTATATTCTTGTACAGATGAAGCCTATAAATAACAGTGTACATACAATAACAGGATAAACACAGCATACCATGGAAGGAACACAAGAGCATACAAACTTAAGTCTGATGTCATTAATTCTGTCTTACAGAATAAAAATACTGTGATCTGGGTTTTTTCCATTCCAAGTACATTTGACAGACAATGTACTTAATGTCTCCATCCAGTCATGAGCAAAAGTCATTTATCCCTTCTTTCCACCACCTATTATTTACTTCAGTGTGTCATCTGTCTGCAAACCACTGCTTAGGAACTCTAACATTTTAATGAGCACAGCTATCTGAGACAAACAGATTCTCTTCTGTGCTTTGAAGAGATCATTCTCCAAAGGTTTTCCTTCCAGTCTTATTTTCTTCATTTTGCTTTAACCTGACCTTATTCTAACAGAGCAAGGAGGTTGATATTATCACAAGAGATTATTCTGAAGGAGGTGCTTCCTTTTTTGAGACCAAAATCCCACTGAATAGAACATCCAGACAAGTCATCAGTTTCACTACTTTCCAGCAACAAGTATAGAGATTGACACATTACTCTGTTTGAGAATCGAAGGCTAAACAGTCACCCCAGAAGGTATGACAAAAAAACCTAACACCAGTGAATAGCCTCATATCCACTCTGGGCCCAAATCAGCTTTGGCTAAGAAATCCCATTTCATCACCATTGTTTCAAAAGAACTGTTCTGAGCAAAGGATTCATATCACCAGTTACTTCAGAAAGAAGAAATCCCTAGTATCACAGAGAATTAAAAACTAAAGGCAGATGTACACATAGAAGGATGCTACCATTCCATCCCATAACTTTTAAAAGCAACATCCTTCACTGGCCCAAGGATGCCCCAAAAGCCTATTTGCTTTAGATCCTGTCATACATACTGAGGGCCAGGTCATACCATGCATTTCCTCAAGTTTAAGGGAGGTATAGGAGAGCAAACTACACACAGTATTAATACAGAACATAAAATACCTCTATATTTCTAAGGAAATTGAAATTTTCTCCCTTTTCCTAATCCCTTAAATATCAATGTCTTCTCTGGATCAATTCTTATGAATCAAAGTAGTCCTGGACATTTAAGTCTAACAGAAGACTTACCTAGTACAGTGTTTTCTCCAACAGAAGCCAGTAGGAACGCCTAGAAAGAAAAGGGTAAGCATATGAGTGTGTTTCAGCATAGTCTCAAACTTCACAATCTAAAGCTCAGGAATTTCCTGGCTGAAAAGGACTGAGTTTCCAAGCAGCTGTATTTCTCTGCTATATACATTTCTTTTTGAACCCCTGAAAATTCATACAGCTAAAATATTCTGTGCCAGTCAGTTCTATAGTTCAGCTCTACACTATGTGAAAGTATCAGGTTTTTATTTTTAACTGCCATCTGATAATAAAGAGGAGGAAGAGAATAAATGAAATGACTGAAGAGGAAAACACTTTCTTCCTGTTGATTTTCCATGACACTTGTGGTTATTTTGTATAGATCTGCCTTGCTCTCTCAAGCCAAATTAAAAAAAAAAAAAAAGGCAGATAAGTGATGGCTTTGATCTTAAAAAACAATACAGAGAAAGATAAAGTCCACTGTACTCTTTTTGATACTGCATAGACCACAGTTACTTATATTCAAGAGGAAGGCATAACTGTGTGATGATACAGAATTCTGTATTCTTTACCAATAACCCACAACAGACTTCTTCAATACCATTCGCACTGGTGTCATTTTGACAGAACAATTAGTTCAGAGGTTTGGGAGTTTTTTTGGTGGTGGTTTTTTTTTTGTTTGTTTGTTTTTTAACTGAGTGGAAGAAAATTAGGAAAAAAACCGCCAAATCTATGTGTTGTAACAGGTGTAACAGGCCTCCTTCTCCCTTCAATACATCACCAGGCATAAAGACACAAGGATCTCTTGAACAAGGACAAGACTCCTAAATCAAGTGCTGGGGATACACACAGTCACTCACCCAGAAGAGAAAGCTCCCTTAAATCACTATTGGTTCTTCTTCAGTGACCACCCAGTGACTGTAATTATTACCTGTAGTTACAAAATCTACATTCTTAGAGGACAAGAATAAAAGAGCAAAGGTAACCAAGCCACTATTAGGACCTACTCCCAGAACAAGAAAAATCAGAGAGGTTTTCTTTTAGAGTTTACCAAATCTTCATGCAAGAAGCTTTATAGAATTACTTTAGTCAAGATTAGTTTTATATCTATAAATTAAGTAACAAACTTACCAGTTAAGTAAAAGACTGAATTTACAATAAGCAGAATAAAGAAAGATCTATGTAAAAACCAGGCTCAAAGAGCACTGGAAACTTCCGTAAGGCTCTAGTAACAAACTGCATATAGAAAAACATCTGATCTGCTATACTGACTTTATCCAAAGCCTCAGTGAATGAAATGAGTTTGTTTTAGGCTTTGACAATAAACACATTTCAGTTGTCTTATGTCTCCAGCAATATATTCTGCCTTTAGAAAAAAAGTCTTAAGACTTATAAATCCCATCTCCAGTCTTGAACTTCGTAAAGTCAAATTTGTAAAGTCACATTTAGATAAGGTATGCAAAATGTAAACACAGCAACGACAGCAACCTGATTTCACAATACACAGTTTATTTCAATTCTTTGAATCAGTGAGAAACGAACTGAACAATACACAATTCACAATACAATCCTTGTAAAAGCTGGAAAAGATATTAAGGTTCATGTCAAGTTCAATGTGCTCTATTTTTAACTTTAGTCAAGTCCCTTCTCATTAGCAGTAACTTAATATTGGAGAAAGGATTGGGAGCAGCAAGGAAGTTAGATATAGAAATTTATGTATTGAAAAAATAAATTTTAGCACAGCAAAAAATTCAGTTAAAGTTACTTAGACCTAAATGACTAATGTAACCCCCCATTGTCAGAATATGCCAAATTAAGGCTTACAAATAGGTTTAGAAAGTAGCAATTGATTGCCTGATATTCTTTTTTCATGATCAATGTGTGTTTCATAAGTTTAATTCCAACATTTAAAACAAAAAAAAAAGCCAAAAACAAAACACAAAAACCCAAAAACCAAAACCACAAACATACACACACCAAGAGATTAAAAAACACCCCAAAACCACCCCAAAACCCCACACAGTAAACCAAACGAGTTCTGGACCCCATTTAGCTCTAATTCACACACTAATGTAGTCTTTATATCCATATAGTTTGATGCTAATGGAAGAATTCCTTAGCATACTCTTTAAATAGTGAAATTCAGAACACTGCTGTAAGACCTGCTGAAGATACTTTTTAAAGCATTTCACAAGACCAAATCAACCCCGAATCTCGTGACTGACTTACCAGGAAAAAGCACAAAATTTACATAATAGTGAACTGAAAGACAATGCCTTTGAAAACAAGCCCAAGACTTCTGCATTTCAAGGATGCTAACAAAGAGGGAAGAGGCATGCGCATCTGCTTCTCTTTAAGAGATAACAAACTGGTTTTGAGCACTCCTATCACATGACAGATAGCCTTGCTTGGAGGCCAGAACTCTTTCAAGAGGTCTAGGGCATAAGAACTACCTGTTTTTCCTAGAGATAGAGTTAGCAGTAGCAGAAACCATGACACTTTCATATGCGTATGACAGACACTGAAATCTTTCAGATGACTGCTAGCTAAACAGTGAATTAGTGGCCATCTCCATGTTATTTTACTCCATGTAAGCAATAACTTACTTTCTCCGACAGGATTAAAGTAACTTCTGCCAATTCTGACATCAGTAACTTCTCTGCTCTGTCATGGTAAATTGTAGCTAATACAGAACTTAATATTTCCAAGATGACAGTAATATATCTGGAGCTAGAGCAATAGAAGAATGTTGTGGTGAACTCTGCCTGGAGGCAGTTCAGTCACATCTGGATATATGGCAGCAAACCCAAGATAAACAAATTATCCCAAATGGAAAACAACCAAAGCATCTAATTCTAGAAGCTGTATTTTCTGCTTATCTAGAACTATTAAAGCACTTGAATATTCTTTGTTTTATCTGACTCTTGATCTGTGCTTTGTCCTTCTGTTTCTCTAGCTTTTGGAGAGAGATAGGATCTAGGACTGAAAGCCTTGAGTGCATGGAGTGAAGAGATTCAAGATAATTCCACATTCTAGCAGGCTTGGCCAAGAAATTCTTGCACTTAGAATGAGGAAAGAACTGCTAAGATGGGTGCCAAGGAAGAAATCTAAGTTGATTACCAATGCAGGTAAAGAACTTTACACCTTAGGCTTGTTCCAGACTTGCTTCCAAAAAAGTGCCAGTGGTACTTTTCGCTTGGGGTTTTGTTTTTAAACTAGCCCTTTTGAGGTGTATGCTCTCATAAGTTAAGAAAGTTTTAATATTAAAGCACTTCATCAGTTCTGCAAAACATGTTTACAATATTGTTTTATGTAACAAATTTCACTGCAAGTTCCTCCAGCTATGAAATACCAGCTCTCAACTGAGTGATGGTGGCCAATCTTGTATGAAAAACTTAGGCAATTGCTTCATTGTGCTCCATGCCTCTTTGGGTTCTTGAATAGATTACTGAAATGCATGAGGACTTCCCATGCACAGTACACAGAGAAAAGTCAGAGCAGTTTCCAAGATGCCCAGTTTGGAGGCAAGGTCTTTAATTTAGCATGAAATGCTAAAAATGCTACCTTAATATACCAGGCACGCTAGAACATGCCACTTTTCAGCTGTATTCTTTTGCGGTGTCTGGTGGGTGGGGTTTTGGTTTGGTTTTACACTCACCAATAGCCCTAGCTGTATCTTTGTTTCAACTGATAACAGCTAAGTCTCTCCAGGGTTGTTACTAATCTTTTTCCACTGTTGATGCTATGGAACATGTGTAACTCGAGAAGAGAAACATTCTATTTCATGCACAGTTATTTTTGTTGGCAGGGTGGGTTTTTTTGTTGTTTTTTAACAATAATAGTACATTAAAACCTGAAGTGCCTTGCTAACTTTCTTTGGGGTAGATGAAAAGCCTGGAAGATTTGCAAGGTTTTTTTATTATTCCAGAAAAAGCAAGTCTAGACTGGTTTGGAATTACTAAATAGCAAGGCTCCATAACAGAAGAAACTTTCAGGGGAGCGAGTATGACTATAGGAAACTATCTAACCTTTTGTTCAAAATATTACATTAGAAAGATGAAACAGCCTTACTACTGCAAAGAAAAATGCCTCTGAAGTGGCTGAGGCCATTAGTGTAGCTAAGCTTGGGTCTATGTCGGTAACAGCCGGTAAATATACTTGGAATAAAATACTGCCCTTGTCTAGGATCTTAGCTCACCTGCTTTTGTTAGAAGCTATCAACTAGCTGCATCCTCAAGCAACCTCTAACTGCTGTAGAAGATGATACTGTTTCTCTCATGAACTCTTGGACAGTTCTTAAATAGGAATAGTACACTTTAAAACACCATGAGAAGCTCAGGTGTAAGGCTGACCCACAAGTTCAGCCTGCTCACTTCTGGAAAACCCTCTTGAGCGCACATGAATTGAAAAACAAACCTGATTTTTCTCTGAAGTAGATAACTGTATTTGTTCTATAATGGTTTCTGCTAATACAATTTGCATGTATATGCCTTAGGTAGCTTTGAAGTTACCTTTTACCAGCAGTGTAGCCAAGGTGTTGCAGTCAGCAAGAACTAGTTTACAAATGGATAAAATTCCCCTGGAGGTCGGCACAGGCCCAGAGCAAAGCCCTGCTGTGGTAGCACAGGTAGGGGATTGCACCAGCCACTCACGGGAGATAAGCCTGTACCAAGCATGTCCCTAGTAGTAGCTGATGATGCAAATACCAACCCTGTGGGGCTCAAACTCTCTCTTAGTAAATACCTCCCCACACGCAATTTCTTAGTGGCCTGTGTAAGACTGCTTGTTTTGTAGACAAGAAAGTGCTTGTATATGCCACTACTTCATATCGTGTGGAAATGCCCTGGAGACCTTTGTTGTGGGGCACAGGTGAAAATGATTCTTTTGTTATGGCCTCACACTATAGCAATGCATACACTAGTATTTACTGTAATGCTATAGTGTGTGGTAAAATTCGAACAGACTGCTTAGTTTGAAGAAAATGATACAGACACTTAACATGAGTGCCTTAAAAACCAACCCTAATAAGGTAAAGATTTTTCTTAACTCCCTCTTACTAACAGTTTGAACATACAACTTTTTCCCACCCTCTTACTAGGGTTTAGGCTTGTTTTACTGAGGGGGAGGGAGACTGCATTACTAACCCGATATGCTTAACTCTTATGTTTTCATTCCCTCCTTAAATATGTATCTTGTTAATCTAGAAATAGAAGTACCAGCTCACCTACCATTTCTGTGTAGTACTTGTTACACTCCAAAGATGGAGCTCCTTGGCTTCCGTGGACAACTACCAGTGAACCTACTTGTATAAGAATTCCAGCCAATCCCAACTCTCACAGATGAGACTTCAGTCTTGGTTATGTTTACTTAAAAATAGACATCTCCAAATTCAGTTCTAGAGAATGGCACCAAATCTAGATCACACCATGGAAAGTCTGGCCCACAGGCTCCAGAGATGTGAACAGAAATTACTCTCTGTAAAGCATTTTTTTAGTATTAGATATAAAAATCACATACTTGGAAAATATCAACATTCCCCAAACCTACAAACTAATCAGAAGCTAAAAAACAACAGGTGTGTGTGGGAGACCAGCTCATACATGTTTTTGAGATGAAGCTACAAGAACTCTCTCTATTCAGTCTAAAAAGCAAAAGAAGGGATTAAATTGCTGTCTGAATACATTAAGTTCTTAAAACAAGAGCTTACCACTTTTTGAAAGGGGTTTGAGATGTAGTCAGCCATAATATCAATTGCTGAATCTAATGGCTGCTTCTGTTGCTCTCATATTACCATTTTAGTCCAAGAAATGATGCAAGAGGAAAGAAAAGCAAGTTTAGATCCAAAAAGAAAAAAAAAAACCAACCCAAACAAACAAAAAGCCACATAAACCATGGCAGCCTTTTACTAGTCAGGTAACTATCCAAACCAAGGAAAGAGCACTTTGTCATTCTAACCAAGTTTTACTCTAGTGGATTCAACTTTATGCATGTAGTATAAATAGAATTTCTTGTAACCTCAGACGTAAGATCAACTTCATGATCAACCCCTTCTCTAGCCTTCTCTCTGAATCACTTTGTGTTAGACTGAAAATGCTGCTAAGTGTATTTGACATTCTCTAACTACATCCACAAGGATTTAGAGGTAAGAACGCATCTGGATGACTCATAAAAGAAACACTTAAGTATAAATCTGAATTCTCAACATGAGTTTTCCCCATCTTCTCTGAATTTTCACCAGTGGAGGCAGTCATTTTTGCACCAGAAGCTTCAGGCTTGGTCACCAATTCCTATTTACGTTTTTCAGCTTGTACAGGTTCTATTTTTTGTTTTGTTTTCCTTTTAAATAAGACAATTTCCACATCACTTAGACTAGATGACTTACAATTTACATTCCAACTAAAATACACCCCTCTATCATTCTAAGAGTCTTCAAATACCTGATGAATAAATACATAGAGTAATTAAAGAGAATCCTTTCCCTCAACCCAAAAATAAAATACTGCTTTGCATCCCTATTGTTGCTTTCTCAAAGCAGAATGATCATTTCCTGAATTGTTTGGTGTAGATATTTTGCTTAAGCAGCAAGCACTCCAGGCTACAACTGATGAGTGACCTTGAGACAGCTCTTGGAAGGCAGTTGCCATAGTAACACCACCACAAATGTGGTACATCCTCAGCTGACACCACCAATCTGGTGCAACAGATCCATAATAAGTACATCTACCCTGTATTAGTGTCTCAATATTTAAGGAGGAAGTTAACTAGATTATGGGGGGGGGTTGAGTGGGTTTTTTTTAGAATTATTTCCAAACCCTCTTGTGCTGTGGCAGACACTGGTCAGTCTGTATAAATACAAGGGACTAAGGTTACACAAGTCCACACAGTGCAAGAGTTAAATAAAGTACCCTAAAATAATGCACTGCTGAAAGTTAAAGCTACTCAGTGAGTTAATCCGGAGAGCAGACCTTGGTCGAGGAAATGAAGAAAAAATTTGCAAAAGCACATAACTAAGAAAGAAAGTTTGTCTTTTCTCAGATTCTCTACCACAAATAAACTTTATGGAGCCATGCTGTGTCAAACCTACAGCAAAATGCAAGCACAATGGATTATTTTTTCATGCCAGAATATTCTAAGTCTCACCTGTGCAACCTCATAACCCCGAATAAACTGTCAAAAGGACTTGGCACTTAGGAATAGTGCCATGCTATTAGGTCTTGTGAGCTCTGAAAGAGGAATAGGAAGGTGAATCATTACTGAAATGTCAAAAATGAAACGTCTAGATAAGAGGAGTGCTAGTTAACAGAAATGTTCAGTAGAACCACTCTGTTCAAAGTCAATGGATTAATGAGCAGATTACGACAGTTCATTGTAACAACCTACCAGTCAGACATTAAAGTTTGCTTTAAAACTAAACTGCAGTTTCAAGACCCATCTTTTTCTTAAACTTAAACCAGCAGAAAAAGCCAATCACATCAGTTTCATAGTTTATTGATGTTCAAGAGATTCTGTGATAGGTAAAACATTTGTGCATTCTAATTAGAAACAAGAGTTAGGACTGCTCTGTCTCTGATAAAGTCAGCTCATTTCATGGATTTGCCCCTGTCATTAGTGAAAACATTTATTGAAATTCCATAGCAGTGGAATCTGTGTCAGCTACGAATTAATTCCTGTTAGAAGTGAAGTCAGACACTTTAAAGTAGGCTTTTGGACACTTCAATCTTAAGAGCCTTGTCCACAGTTAATCCAGTCAGTCAAGTACCTGCCCTGAAATCTGGCCAAGGAGCTCCTGCATCCATAACTGTAACCTAAAGGTATACAGAAAACAGGAAAATACTTCAGACAATACTAAGCAGACATTGAACAGGACCCTAAATCCAAAAAAAACCCCATGTAATTATTTTCAGCAACTATGTGTTACAGTGCAATTAGCAATCAAGAGTTCAGCTGTGTTAGTTTTAGAGGTCTGGAAACACTGCCACCTTGACTCAAAAACATATTATTTAAGATTGATGATTCTGTTCATTACTGTTACAGGCAACTCTTCCTACTTCCATCACTTCTGTGAGGCTGCAGGTAAGATGGCAATATTCTATCAATTTATGTACAGGCATTGACAGGTTCCTTTTGAACAAGTATTCATATAAACATTAAATATGTTTCTATTTAGCAATAGCTTCCTACAGTAAGCATACTTTTTATCAGAGTACAATAATTTGTTGTCAGCTTTGCACACAGTTGTTTATTTTGGCCTAGCTGTACAGGTTAACTTTGGAAACTATCTAGACCTCGACATGAAAAGCGCTCTCGGTGCCTACATGCCTACAGACATGGCTGCACACAAAACTTGTTTCCTACTCTTCTCCCCTCCCCTTTTGTTTTTGTCCTACACTAGTAATAAATACATATTAAGTGTTTGCAGGTTTCCCAACATCAGCTTTCAGAACAGCATTCAATATATCTACTTAATCCCTATTGATTTAAGTGAAATTAGTTTTCCAATGCAGACACAACAGGTAAGGAACTACTAGTATAATACATTACTAGTAACTCATTCTAGTTACAGCCCCAGGATAGACAAATGGTGCTGAATTTCTCCTACACCCGATACCCCTTGAGTCTGAAACAAATTATTTGTCCTGAAACAAATAAAGCATTTGTTTCAGGAACAGTTACAGGAACTCCATCCAGTTTACATTTGAGTACAACTGTGGCTGTTCTATTCGGACCCCGCCATGCCCTTGCACTAGTATTGGTGTTTGTGCAGCTAGGGGTAAGCTGGCAGCCAGTAGCTGTCTGGTGGATTTGAGTTTGGGGTTCATTTTTTTTTGTTTTTGATGGGCAGGAGGGAATGGACAATTTTGAGTTAAATCTCTTTGCTGACTGCAAAAGCTTCAGTCCCAGAGTGAGGGGAGGAGAGGTAACAGAAAGATAGTGCAATAGCCCTGGCTTGGCTTGAGATCTGTAGAAGCGTACCACAGCTGCCTTGGAAAGACAGCACTCCATGGGGATGTGTTTGAAGGGTTCTGGGGTTATATTTTTAATTAATATTGGAAAGAAGTCAGTTTGTTGGGATGTTGCTTGCTTTTTGCACAATATACCACCTTAGCTTTTAAGCAAAAACACCCCAACCAAACAAAAAACATCAAACCAAAACTCAGTCCATTATGTAAAGGGTTTTTTAGGCCCTAACCTAAAAGAGCATAAGTCAACAAATAAGTATCGGTAGTGACAGAAAGACAAGGCACATTCAACATAAGGAGTGCTCTAGATCTTGGAGAAAGGTCAGGGAGCCTTTTGGTAAACAAGAACAACTTAAACAGAAAAGAGCTTCGAGGTAGACAAATGAGGTTGAACCTGTAGATCCCTTCAGTTTGATTTTCAACAATGTATCTGAAAGTACAATCATTTATAAATCACCATTAAATAGGTTTTAAAGTTAACTTTTACAAAAGAATAGGATTAGAACAGGATGTTTCCTAATGTCTTTTTTCCTTCAGTTCAAAGATATGACAATTAACATTTCTAGTTTCAGAACATACAGCACTTATTGGAAATGTTAGTCTAGAATCACTATTGGTGGCAGGAAAAAATGGGTTGTCACCTGGCAGTGTAGCAATGACCATGTACTAATAGCTACAGTTAACATAAACTGTAAAACAAGAAACTGAAGGCAAGATTAATATAATCAATAGTTGAAATTCAGCATGGGAGTGGTTTGTGCATGTTCTTACAAGTGAGAACTTCTCTTCTTGACAATTTATTTGCAGGGAGCATTTGCTTACCAAGTAGCTTGAAGTTTCAGTCAGAATGAGGCTTCTAACTGGAATTCCAGCAATATAAGCATGCCTGCATATTATTAAAGGAAATAGTGGAAAATTTCACAGGCTGACATCCAGAACGTCTGCGGTTCCTTTTCATATTTCTCTCTTCTTGCAAAGCAGTTACTAGACCAGAACTTCAAATCTATCTTTATTTTTTTTTTCTTTTTGTAAAGCCTGGAAATTTCCACTGCTTTAGAAGATTTTTAAAAAGATTTCTCAAATGTACAGCTCAAAACACCTTACACTTCTGCCTAGATGGAATCTTTAGTTTAAGCAGAAGTTTCATCGATTCAAAGCAGTTCTAAAGAAGAGAAGAAGGAAAAAAAACAAAAAAAACCTGTGCTCAGATACCAAAAGCATTGCTTGGCCAATCTGAAATATTATCCTACTATATATTAATCTCTGGATAGAGGTCATTTGAGGTCCAGCCACAGACAGATGGGAAAAAGAAGATGAAGCAGTTCAGGATAAAGCCACCTAGTATCTGTACATCTGAATAAGAAATACAGTGGCTGACAATGCAAGCTAACCTGTCTCTATCAAGTGATGGCTCTCCTTCAATTTCCTCAAATCTCCACTCATTTTACATCTCCCTGGATCCCACTTGCAACCCCTACTACCTTCTTATGATACCTACCACAGCTAATAAGTCTGGCCAGTTGGCTAGCACTTGTTCTGTACCTCACCTCTGCAAGTCTTATGAGCTACAAACATGCATCACCAAAAGATTAGGGCTTCAACAGAGAACCCACAGTTTTCTGTGCACCGGCCAAAAGACCAGTCTTCCTTTTAAGGGGGGATCAAATGGATATTCTAGATTCAGAAATGTGCTGGTTTTGTTCCATTTTAATCAAGAGACCGATTTGCAGATGAACTGTTCTTGCTTTTGTTGCTTTTAAAGCCACCTATGACTAGAAAAATTCTTTAAATAACAATTAAAAAGGGATTCTATCAGTTAATGCCTAAAAATACTATTTCCCATTCAGAAATTTTAATGGGAAACTAGAACTTGCCAATAAAGAAACAGAAGTTATTTATAAAGCAAGACCAATGCACACACCAGCACATGGCATTGAACTGGTACACAACTGTCCTGGGTTCAGGTTAAACCACAACAACAGCCACGTATGATACCTTTAAAATGTCTTGAATCCATTTGTTCTTTTAGATTTTCTTGTTTAAAAGGTTACTACAAAATTATGCTTAAATGAGAAGTACAGCAGAGTATGGTCTAAACCAAATATTTTTAAACTTCCTTCTTAAATAGTTAAGACATAAGGATTCACTCTTATAATACATAATAACTGAGCCACGCAGGTGGTATAAGTACTGGTTAAAAGGATTAAAAATCCATGCACACCTAACAGCAATACCTCAAGTGTGGTCCTATATGCTGAGGCCTGTCCACTGAGCCAGAAATCTCCACACTGAACATCAAAAAGACTTCCACAGAAGACAAAACCAAGGAGCACTGCAACAAAAGATGCTGCTACGTGTGCCTTAGTTCACTGCAGCAGCAAAGATGGCCAGAGTACAAAAGCAAGTGCAATACAAGCCATAATTCCCAATTTCCATCTAGCCCAGTCTTTATTGGGGGTGGAGTCATTATTGGGGAAGATGTCTGAAAAGTCTGTCCAAGTCACTGGCAAAAAAGTTGCAAATTTCTGATTTAAATTTGTTTTGTTTAAATGTTTAAATCTCCTTAACATGTACACGCTGCCAAGAATGGATAACCCTTTTAAAGTCAGTGTGAGTAAGAGAAGAAATTGCTTTTGAACCTTTACTACTTCTTCCATAAGCTTCCAAGGAACAATACAGTGCTTCCACATACTGACTGTGTGTGCACACATGTGCACGCTCTCAACAGCTGTCCAAAAAGTTTAGGGAAAAGTTGTTTTAAGTTGACTACTTTAACTGCTACTCACTCACACACATATAGTAGCAAAAAGCACAGAGTACAGGAGTTTCCTTTTTCCTCACCAGCCTCCATAGTAGGTGATGAAAACACAACTTGGGTATTGAACAAAACCAGAAAGGTTAAGGTGATAAAACGCTCCTTAGGATGATCAGTGAGATGTTAGAATTACAATTTGAACGCACAAGGCAAAAACAGGAGAATGCTACCTTTGCTTTAGGCTTTACTTCTCAGACTAGTGCAGAAAGAACTCAAAACTGTCCTCTTGATTGGAATAGAGAAAGTGTGTTTCAACTTGGAAAGTAAATCAATCACTTCTGCCTTCTGCTTAACCCTTCTACCATTAATAGATACAACAAACACCACCCAACCCATTCCCTGCTCCATTCCCTATTCTATCACTTTGGAATGTTCGTGAGGCAGGGCACTCTGTTATTAGACATAAGGTAATCCTACAGAAAAAGTATGTAGAGCAACACAACCAAACTGTTATATTTTGTATTCTTAGATGTGCAGTGTAACAACTTCTAACTGCATTTTATTACAGACCTCCCGGAAGAATAATTTCTTCTGACTCATGCTAACTATGAAAGCATTTGAGAGACACGATATCCACGATCATGCTAAGAGTTAACAAAAAGCTGATTGATGTACTTTGAGCAAGTAGGTTAAGCGATTTTGTAACCAAACTTTTCATGCTGAATCAGCACTAGAAGCTGGATTTAACTTCACACCATTTACCTACATGTAAATGACTCAGCTCACCAATAGAAAGTAGCCACAAAACATTAAAACCATGCAGGTTTGCAAGGTTCTTAGTAGACCTACAGCAATCACCTAAGTGTTGAAAAATAATAATAAAAAGTCTAAAAAGTAAACTGTTACTTATCCAAATCAAGAAAGCAGCTATTCTTTATACTGGAGTTTTTGTCCTCACAAGATTCTTTTCACTTATTTACTTAGAAAGAAAAGATTAAATTAGTAAATTTTGTCCTCACAAGTTTCATTTCACTCATTTACTTAGAAAGTAAAAGTAAATTAGCACCCTCAGAGCTTACTACTCATTTGCCAATATAAGGTAGATATAGCTGCCTAGTCCTATTATGCTACAACAGTTCATATTTAGTGCTCTAGCCAGAGCTCAGAGCAGTAACAGACCTGCTTAAGACTTAGAAAAACAAAAATTCAGAGGCTATCAGATGAGCAAAATGGAAAAAAATAAAAGTACATCACTGCCAGAGGCTTCCATTGCTTAGTCACTACTTGGCATAGTGAAATACCAGAAACACTTCAACTATTTCTCACATTTCTTCCCAAGATTATACTCTTGTTCTTTTAAGCCTTTAATAAGACGACACGTCTCCAAAGCAGTGCATAAGAGAACTACAATAGTAGTTTTGCAGTGGCTGGTGCTAATGAGCCAGTTTTGTGCTGCCTTTGTGGAACAAGTAGATATATTTACCTACTCATTCTGTGCAGTTCCGAAAAGCAGGGGATAAGAAACAGTCTGCTTGATGTTACTATGTAGCCCATTGCTAACAGATTTCAATACTGCACCATCTGGTAGACTGGGAACATGATCAGCAAGTTATAGATTTAAAAATATATATATATACACACACTAATTCTCAAGTTTGTCACAACAGTTATGAAAGTTCAAGTTTCTAGAAAAACAAGAGTTTTAAACCTCCATATTGGTTTTAAGAGAATCAAGAAGTGTGTGTGTGCTTTAAACCTCCACCAACTCTTTCTCAGGTATCTCATGGCTTTATATTATGAAAGCCCAGCAGAGACAGCATAGTTTATATTTTAATACACTACCTGAAATCACAGAGTTACAGTTATGATACAGCCTTTCCCTTTTCACTAACCACTCTTCTTTAGGTGTTTCTAACTGTAGTAAAACTCAGGCTAAAGATGACATTGGGAAGGACTTCCATTAGAAAGAATTTAAGAACTGTATTTGTTGAAGGAAACACCGTCCATTCTCAGTTCTTTGACATTTGTAGTGCCATTCAAAAACATGTCCGTATGGCTAACGATAAAACACTCCAGAAGATTTCATTTTTACCAGTTGTGTTTGCTCAGAGAAAGCTACTGAAGTCACAAAGACAGGGTATCTCATTCCATTCCACCTCACAAAGTTCACAAGAAAAAGCACATGTGTAGCCTTGTGGAGATTCTAGGCAAACAAAGCAAATCCCAAAGAGCCTTATGCCTTTTTTTCTGCCCTATTCCACTCAATCCTGGCCCTACCACTCCCAAGGGAGAACAAAATAAAAACCAGCTACAACTCAACTACCCAAGAGAAACACATTATGTTGGTAACATTTTTAGCCATGCAACCTGTTTCAGTGTTGCCTTTGGAAAGGCAGGCAACTCATTTGCTCACTTCCACGCAGCAGAGAACGGGGGTGAGGGGAAGAGTATCATAACTCAGAAGCCACATATAGAATATTCCATGAAACTACATAAACCCACCTTGAAAACATGCGTTGAAGACCTTCTGGGTGTACCTGTGGTACTAGATTATCTCATTCCACAGCTCTGAGACACCTTGACATGGATGGAGTGTGGAAACAGTAAAGGGTTCAGGCTTCCTGAGAGTGTCATGCTCAGCCAAGAGTAATGCAGGTGCTAGTCATTATAGCTATCAGTATAACACTTGCATTGTTTGCAGCCGCCTTCTCCCTCCTCCCCCATTTTCAGGTGCACCTGATAAATCAGGGCAAAACTGCTCTGCAGTTTAGCCACACGTGTAACAACTTTGATGAAGAATTGCTTGCCCTGACCTAACAATTACAGCATTTTCTAGAGAACTTTTAAAGTATTTTCAGACTTCTGGAGGAATCCATCCATAAAATACAGTTATGATGGTTTTAGACTTCAAGTTATACCAGTACGCATGTGTGTAATCTTCAAAAAAGAACTTAACATGATAGTAAGAAAGCCTTTGAAATAATATTTCCAATAGGGCAATGATCCATAACCCAACAAAAAAGGTTGGACAAACAGTCTAACTACACCTGACCTGAACAGGCTCACATTTAAAAGTGGCAGCGACAAAGTGGGGGTGGGGACAGAACCAAAATCAAACAAAAGAAAGAAAAAAAAAATAAACCATCCACACACACACAGAGCACACACAGTCAGGGAATACCTAAAGGTAGATAGATACCTGTAGAGCTGGCCTTGTCACCTTCACTCTTCTAGTATATTGCAAAAGCAGTCATAAGCTCAGAAGTGACTGACACCATATTCTAAGCTTATCATCAGCAGTAACAAGCCTGATTTTACAGGGTATAAGAAAGATGAGCAGTAAAACCAATGGTGGCCCCCATGCCCTCTTTTTCCTCCTGTTTAAATAGCATGCTCTCTTAAGCAACTGCTTTTTTCTTGCCTCTGTACAATGCCAGAAATAGGACTGGCTGTAGATAACATAAAAATGTGTGTCCACATCTAAAAGCATAAAACCTCACCAACAATAATGCCACATAATGCACACGAAAGGCTAAAATTCCCTCATGAGGCTGACTTCGGAGGCAAGGTAATTTTGTTCCACTTCAATGAAAATCAGCTTATTGATAATTGTCAGCTAAAAATAAAAGTCACCAATTAAATTAAAAGTATTATTGAAGTAATAGGGTCCATCTTAAGTATACCTCCCATTTACATGGCGTAAAAAAGGATTTGATGTACCTTCTCTTAACTAAATGCAGCGTATAAAATCAGAATGGAAATATACTCCATAGCAGATTTAAATCTGTAGCAGTTCAATTCTTTCACAATTGCCTCTTCCCTAATACACTGCATTTAGAAACATCAATAGATTTAGCCAGAGAAAAAAAAAACCCACTCAGGCACGCTGCCCCAGCATTCAGGTTTAGATATTCCTCACCACTCTCATATCCTTGGCATAAAGAATACTATCTCTCCCCTCCCCCCACCTCCATTTTTTAGCATAAAAACAAGTCAGAAGAATATTTAAGACATTCCTAAGTACTCATGATCAAAAAGCTTCCATGAACATAATGCAGAATATCCTGTATCACAGAGTCATTCAAGATCACCTCTTCAAGGGAGGCTCATTTAAATGCAGGAGTTGAAACAACCTCCAGTGTCAGACTGTAGTGTCCAATATCATTTTACATGCTACCAATGGCTTGATTTCACAGACAAATAGAATGAAGACACCCCTTCGTTCTCGGGGTTCTTAAAAAAAAAAAAATAAAAGGCAGAACACCCTTTTCTATGCAACTGTAACACAGAAATTTATCTTGAAGGTTTTTACTGTGATTTCTTTTCCATTATTAATGAAAAAAACAGCTCAAGATCAAAAGATAATGTTCTATTGTAAAGGAGATTTCCTTCTCCTTCCTACTCTGCATTTTGTCTCAACTATACATTAGCCTCAGTGATACCATGCAAAAAACTGATAAGCAGACAATGCAAACTTTCGAGTTATTAAACCCAAAGCCAGGATGAACAGGGGTTTCCAATGAAGAATTAAAAAAACCCAAAAAGCCAAAACAAACCCAAACCCCACACAACTCATATGCCAAATAAAAGCAGACTGAAAACAGCATGCTGTCATCAGGAAAGGGACTTTAAGCAATGCTGAATACTGGGTTTATTCTGCCTGCCTTCACTACTTCTATCCCCGTCTCTGTCTTCAGATCACAGCAGCAAATCCATTGGTACTAATAAAAAATAAAATATAAATAAATAAATAAAAAGTAAGAGTTGACTGAAATTCTGAACAACAGCCAAACAGCCCATTACAACTGCGAGCAGTAAATACGATTACTGTATGTTTTCATGCAGTCTAGTTCAAGCACAAACAAAAAAAAAAACAACCCAGAACACACACAATAAAAAAACAAAACAAAACCCAAAATACACCCACCAAAAATCCCCAACCCACCGTTTTCTCTGCTTCCTCTAAACCCAAGCTCTTATGCCGGGGCTTTCACCCAGATACTATTTTGAAGCTGTGTTGTATTTAATAAGTAGAACATACACATCTGTGTCTCATGTAGCAGCTCATTATAATCAGAAATATTTCATGCAAAACCAGTTATTTTTACAATGGCGATGACAGAACCTTAAGCTTACTTTAAGTGCCCGGTTTAACTGCATTAGAGATACTATATAGCTATACACTACTGCCTCTCACACTTCCAGATTTGCTTCAGTTTTGTCTTGTTATTCCACATAGAATCCAACATAAAATTTTCTGTTAACTTTTAGATAAGAGATTTAAAGGCAGAATCATTCTTTTTTTTCTTAACAGGTTAAAGAGGAAGGAGTTACTGCCTGAATGAGAGACTGTTTTAAAACTGTTTCACCAGATGAGCTGACGAAGTGGGAAGCTTCTCTTCTAAAAGAAAACCTGACTGTGCTAAAGAGTAGGAGCAGAAACCACAAACAGAACCAACTTTAGAATCAAACAAAGAGGACTCTGGGAATTATGTCAACCTCAGACAGCATCCCCAACTATAAACACCACGGGTTTACCCCAGAATTGCTATCACCTACAGTGGTATGCGACCTCAGGGGGCAGGAGGGAGGAATAAATAAATAATTCTTTTAAAATCGCATCTCCAGCTCTCAAAAGCAGAATTTCATTGCAGCTGCGAGGCAGAAATGGGTAATAGACATGGAAATCAACCTTTTATTTGCAGTATTTCTCATCCCTTTCGTTATTACCGGAAACAAGAGAAGTCACCTCTGAAACTTACCGAGGCTACAGGATGATCAGGAGAATGCAGATAGCAGGGTCTTTGGAACCGCCTCACTATCAGATAAACCCAGATGAATGGCAGATGGGGCCATTCTAGCCCAGGTATTCCCCGCACCCACCCGCTCTGCTCCGGCTGAGCAGCTGAGGGTCAGACGGCTCCGAACACAAATCCATAGCGACCCCGAGTCTCTCGCTGCTCCGGGAGGAACCTCCACCCAAACTCACCCTACCGAGATACGCATCACACAGCGATGCGGGAAGCCTTCAGCTTAACACACCAGTCTCCCGCCGCTGCCTCAGGTCTTTCCAACTACACTCAGCGCTAAAGTTACAATGGTTAGAAAGAGGTAAAGGCATTTACACGCTGCCCTGGGAATCCCCTCATCCCCAGCCCTGGGAGTACTCAACACACACAACCCCTCTGCGCTCCCTTTCCTCCTCCCCTCAGGGAGACTCATCCATATTGGGGAGGGGGGCGAGAGGGCGATGAGAGCCGCCCCTCAGGGCCAGCCCCAAGCTGCTCCCTTCCCCGGCAAGGGGCACACCTCCCTCCCGCATCCCAGTCCCACCCCAGCGCTGGGAGCAGGGGAACAAGAGCTACAACTCTCCTCCCTCCACTCGTTACTCCCTCCCTCCAAACCCCACTCACCTGGGAAAGGAGCCAAAGCTCAGCTACGTCTCCTTCTCCCCGTCTCCCCCACACTCAACCTCTCGCCGCCATTT
>NW_009941784.1:3937-6321 GCF_000696875.1 Nestor notabilis | reverse complement strand
ACAGCACGGGCCAGGCTCAGCACGGGGCTTTCTGCTCCCAAAACCATTGGGATGTGAGCACAGGATGGTGCTGGCATGTTGTGCACATGGGGATGGCTGGGGTGGGAGCAGGGAGAGGCCATGGGGAGCCAGCGGGAGCCGGCCCCATCCCTGCAGCTCCGTGTCTCCCTCCTGTCCCAAAGGGTCTGTCCATGGATGCCAGCAAGAAGGTGGATCTGAAGATAATCATCATCGGAGCACTGGGGTAAGGAGCGGTGCTGGCCATGGGAGGGAAGCACAGGGAAGCCTGGGGGTGGGCAGCCCCTGTCCTTGCTGCCACCAACCCCTAAAGCCTGGCTTTGAAGGGGACTGCAGCAATAGGACAAGGTGTGATGGGTTCAAACTGAAACAGGGGAAGTTCAGGTTAGATCTTAGGCACAAGCTCTTCCCTGTGAGGGTGCTGAGGCGCTGGCACAGGGTGCCCAGAGGAGCTGTGGCTGCCCCATCCCCGGCCGGGGTCAAGGCCAGGGTGGGCATGAGCAGCCTGTTTGAGTGGAAGGTGTTGGAACTGGATGATCTTAGGGTCCTTTCCAACCCAAAGCACCCCCTGGTTCTCTGTCCCTTCCCTCCCGCCAGCGTGGGCAAAACCTCCCTCCTGCACCAGTACGTGCACAAGACGTTTTACGAGGACTACCGCACCACGCTGGGCGCCAGCATCCTCACCAAGGTCCTGGGGGTGGACAACACCTCGCTGAAGCTGCAGGTGAGCCACGTGTCCCACCATGTCCTGATGTCCCCAAGTGCCTACCAGTGTCACGAGGTGCGGGGCTGGGTTCGCAGGGCCTGGTTTTCAGCCTCCACGAGCAATCCCACATGAGTTTTTGGGGCTCAGCACTCCCTGAAGCTGGTCACAGGGCTGCTGGTGACGTGTGTCCCTACCTGTGCCCTTCTCTGCCCTAGATCTGGGACACGGGGGGACAGGAGCGATTCCGATCCATGGTGTCGACCTTTTACAAAGGCTCGGACGGCTGCATGCTGGCTTTTGACGTGACAGACAGGGAGTCCTTTGAGTCCCTGGACAACTGGAGAGATGATTTTCTGGAGAAGGTCATTCCGAGGGAGCAAGATTTCCCCATGGTCGTGCTGGGGAACAAAATAGACCTCTGCGATCGGCAGGTAAGGGTGGAGGAGAGAGTGGGGCAACTTAGTGCCCTAATGCTGGTCCTTCACCTGCAGAACCACCTTCTTCCTATGCTCCCATGAAAACCAGGCCCCCAGGCAAGGAGCTGCTGGGCTCCCAGCGCTGCTGCCTCTTGGGGGAACAGGCAGGGTCTTTCCATTGCCTTTTAAAGCAGACATTGTCCCCAGGAATGGAGCATCTCAGCTTCATTGCCTGCATTGCACTGCAGCATCCTGCCCTCACCCAGCAGTGCCTGTGTGGCCATCAGGGCCCCCTCCACCAGCTCTGCTCAGGGCTGTGGGGTGGCTCCATCCTCCTTTCCCACAGGTACCCAAGGAGATGGCCTCAGCCTGGTGCAAGGAGAAGGACATCCCTTACTTTGAAGTCAGCGCCAAGAACAACATCAATGTCGCGGAGGCTTTCGAGACCCTGGCAAAGCAGGCGCTGGCAACGGTGAGCCCACCCTCCGGTGCAGAACATCCTCCTTTTACAGCGGGTAGGAGAGCCCCAGGACAGAGACACGCATCAGTGACTGAGTCCTTAAAATAGCTCCTAAATCAGGTAGAGCAGAGCCAGAATTGCCATGTCTCGCTGCCCACGTGTGGCCCTGCACAGCGCTCCAGCACTGTCCTCTAGCGGCCATCCCACGGGGACCTTCGTGTCCCCACACCAAGTAAGCCCTGCTCCTCCGGGAGGCTTTTCCCTGGGTTTTCTCTTTACCAGTGACTCAGAACCAAACCTGTGCTGCCCAGTCCCTCAGCCTGGCTCGGAGCTGGCACCACTCACCCTTTCTCTTCTCTTTCTTCCAGTACAAAGGGATCTTTGAGAGTTATTTGACTGACTCCATCAAACTCACTCCCAACGACAAGCCCAAGAAGAGCTGCTGCTGACCCCGGCCTGCCCTGTGCGAGCACAGCCCCGACGAGCTGGACCCCACGATGCCCAATGGCCATCCCGGCCTCGGAGGACCCCATCCAGTCACCACTCAACACACTGGGACCAGCTGCTTGTGCATCCCAGGACTCGCTGCTTCCCACCTCTCCGGAGCTGCTCTCCCAACGTTCCCCTTGATCCGCTGGCACCCGAGCGGGTGATCCCCCTGTGGTGACGGTGCCGGGGAGCAGGGCGCTGCTCCGATGCCTTTCCGTGGCCCTGCAGCTCACCCTTCCCAGAGTGTGGAATGGTGTCCCCGCAGCATGCACAGTGCTCCCGGTGTGTCCGGGGG
>NW_009941784.1:3636-3898 GCF_000696875.1 Nestor notabilis | reverse complement strand
CCTGAGGTCAGCCGCTGTGGGTGCACCCACTGCGCGCCTCAGTCTGCCCTGCTCCCGTGCACAAGCCCTGTCAGCCACCTCCCGCCTCGCCGGGGAGGATCCTCAGTAAAGCACTTTGTCAGGGATTCTTTTTTAAGGAAAGGAAATTAAATCGTTCGTTTTTATTTCTAGGTATCGATTTTATTTCTATCCACGTGCTCCTGCGCTCCCGCAGCAGCAGGATGCGGTCCAGGCTCCTGCGCTCCAGCAGCAGGCGGACGGA
>NW_009941784.1:2849-3615 GCF_000696875.1 Nestor notabilis | reverse complement strand
TGCGGGCCCGTGCGCTCCCGCAGCAGCAGGATGCGCTGAGGGCTCCTGTGCTCCCGCAGCAGCAGGATGCGGTCAGGGCTCAGTACAGGAGTTGTGCAGCGGTGCCGAGGCGCCTGGAGGAGCGGCTGTCAGCAGAGGGAGCCCGTTGGGAGCTGAGCTCAGCACCCGCTTCCCTTCTTCCACCCATCCTTCGGGAAGCTGTGGAGGCTCAGGCTGGGGCTGGCCGGTGAGGTGGCCGTGGCCATTCCCCACATCCCTGGTGCTGGATGGACGCGCAGTGTCCCTGGTGCACCCTGCCCCATAGGGCTTCGTGGCAGTGGCACGGGGTGCAGGCAGGGTGAAACAGGGGGGCTGCAGCGCTGGAATCACGCTGCTGGTCTCCACAGAGGGATGTAGAGAGGATTTGTCCCTTAATACTGGGATGTGAGGGGCATTAACTGTTCTCTCCCTCTCAGTGCTGGAGGCAGATGCAAACTCCACCTGTTTTATCCCAGCAAGCAGCAATTTGGGCACCCGGAGCTGAGCAGGACAAATGTGCTCCGCAGAGCGGGTGCTCAGACCTTCCGCTCACTCCACAGCCCTTGTTCAGGCTCTGGGATGCTGGGCTTGGCCTGAGCGGGATGGAGCCCGCAGAGCATCATTCCAGACATGGGAATCTCTGCAGCAGAGATTGCAACCGTGGGAGCTGGTAGGATCCCTCATGGCATCACCACCCCATAGTCCCAGCTAATGCACCTTGTGGATGCACTGGAGCCGGCTGGAGGCC
>NW_009941784.1:1139-2683 GCF_000696875.1 Nestor notabilis | reverse complement strand
GGGGAGGGGACGGGGGGGAGGGTTTGGAACGTGTGGGATTAACAAGGTCAGCTCGAGGCTTTCTCAGGGTGAAAACCAAAGGAGAAATATTTGCCTTGTGTGAGTCAGTGAGTTCCTGCGCAGCCAGCGGCACCGGCTCACCCGGGGCAGGAGCCACCCGGCTCTCACCCTCCTGCCCCGCGCTGCTGCCTCCGAGACGTCAGAGATGGGCTCTGCTCTTCCACCTGTACAGGTTTCCACTCGGTCACTGCAATCTCATTTCATTTCATCTACAGGCGCACAGAAACGGGTGAACCCCCAGCCTGAGGATGCTGCTGACGGCAAGAAACCATCAGCACACACACAAGAGCACTTGGTATCTGCAGCATGAGCACCTGACGCTCACTCCAAACCTCTGATGTGCAGTTTGCTGCAGTGCTCCCGAGGTCTCATCGCTCCCATTCCACCCTTTGTCATCTCATGCGCCCTGACAACGCAGCGCGAGCTCCGTTGTGCCTGCTGGAACCAGATGGTTGAGCTCTGACTGGTTCCAGGGAGCGGGGTTGGAGCCTGTGGATTTGCATTGCCAAGGGCCCCTCTGCAGGGCTGGAGATAGCGGCTCCTCGGCAGGCGCTTCCCTGCCTGCAGACACATCCCCAGAGGCCAGGGACAGGCAGCCCCATCGCCAGCCCTGGCCTGCAGCACCTGGAGCGGGGTGGGATGAAAGTCTCCTGAGGAACTTGAGGTGATTAGAATCAAGGCACTGGAAAGTGGCTTTAAAAGCTGTAAAGTAGCTTAAAACACTGCAAAGCAGATTTTGACAGATCAGGTTTTTGATGCTCCAAGGGCTGCTCTGGAGCCAGGCTGAGAGAGCTGGGCTGGGGCAGCTGGAGAAGAGAAGGCTCCTGAAGGGGACACCTTAGAGCAGCTCCAGTGCCTAAAGGGGCTCCAGGAAACCTGGAGAGGGGCTTTGGACAAGGGATGGAGGGACAGGACAAGGGGAATGGCTTGAACCTGCCAGAGGGGAGACTGAGACGAGCTCCGGGGCAGAAGCTCTTCCCTGTGAACATGAAAAAAAAGATCATGGCACCAAGCAAAGCCGTTCCTCTGCCCCCCAGTGCCATGGGGAAGCAGGGATGCAACTGCATCCGGAGGGTGCCAGCAAGAGGTTCTGCAGGCTGCGTGTGCCGTGCTTGGGCGCTCCTGGCCCCATTTGTGTGCCGGGCACCGTTTGGGCATTAATGCTGTTTGCTGTTGTGGCTGCGCAGGAGCAGGATCCCGCAGCGC
Organism: Nestor notabilis; assembly: GCF_000696875.1. NCBI lineage: Eukaryota > Metazoa > Chordata > Aves > Psittaciformes > Psittacidae > Nestor > Nestor notabilis. Next base: position 1,417 of record NW_009941784.1, on the reverse strand, counting down.
ACCAGCACCTCTCTACACGAGCACTGCTGCTGCTCTTCATGATCTGAATGGCTCTTCTTTGTTTCCTCAATCAATGCTGCATTATTCCACCTCAAGTGACCAGCAGTGAGCACACTGCAGGTGACACTAATGGGATTTGTGTGACTTGCCCCTGCCAGGGACACACAATTAGGCCCAGCTGAAGTACAATCAGGAGGGAGCTGACACCATCGCTTCATTCTCCACCTGTCCATGGCAAATATTGATGCTTCTCCTTCAAACCCATCACATGGGAGCTG
>NW_009941784.1:0-1022 GCF_000696875.1 Nestor notabilis | reverse complement strand
GCCAGCAGCGAGCTGAGCCCCAGGGACTCGGGGCTGCCGGGCAGGTCGGCTCCAGCGCGGGTCCCTCGGGGCACCCGCCAGGGGGTGTTCTGCTTCCAGGGGCTTCCACCCCTCCTTGGGGTCAATGGGCATTAGCAAAGCCCTCCAGAACTGCTGAGTGCTGTGGAGAGGGTCCTGAGCGCAGGGGGTTGGGACTGGCTGAGCTTTAAGGTCCCTTCCAACCCAAAGCAGCCTGTGCATGATGACTCTGTGAGATGCCGCTGCCCCTTTCCAGGCAGCCTGGTATCCTGAGCTGGCTCCCGGCCTCGCGCCACCAGCACCCAGCAACACCCTGCCCAAAACCCCCCAAAACAGGCAAAGCAGCTCTTTCATCTGAGATCTGGCTCCTGATCTCTCTAACCAGGGGCGACAGGAGCTCCACGGCAGCCATCCTGCCTTGAAAGTGTCTTCTGAAGACACCGACCTCAGAGCCATGAATAATGAGATGTTTTATTTCAGTGACTTATCTCCCGTCACTGAGGCTTCAGCATTTGGGCCTTAATGAGTTGCCCAAGGCCACATAGCAGGCGAGGGACGCACAAACACGATGCTCCAAAGGGACCACGTTCGCTTCTCACCCACTGCCCCCCCGCTCCCATGGCTCTGCACCACCTTGCACGCACACTGGTGTCAAGGAGGGAGAAGCTGTTGCTGAGTTTCTCCCACCCTCCTCCACGCAGTTCCCACATTTTTTAGCCAAAAATTCCTCTTTTTTTTTCAAATTGGAAAACCTCCCTTGACTGGAATTCAATTGTTCAAGCAAAAAAAGCCTCGTTTCGCCTGACACCCCTAACTCAGAGTGGGCAGAAAGCCTCGAGGGGGGAAGCAAGGAGCGCGGGGGGAGGCAGAGCCCGGATTCCAGGCGAGCGGGATGCTCCGCACGCACGGAGCCCGCGGGCTGGGGTGATCCCGCTGCGATCCCTGCGTGTTTGAGCGCACCCAGCCCTGGACGCTGCGGGGCCGGGGCAGACCTCGCTGCGCAC
>NW_009941783.1:24235-24609 GCF_000696875.1 Nestor notabilis | reverse complement strand
GGTAACTGCAAAGCAGTAACAATAAACAGCAGATTCTTATTCCTATGAACATTTTCTTTATTCCAGAAGAGCTGGAATAAAGTCCTTTGAAAGCTGCCAATGAATCCATTTGAATTAAAAACGTATGGGACCTCAGAAGTTAGGAAGACAATTTATTACATATTATTTTCATCATATAAGCTCATTCTTCTACATTTTAAGATGTACAACAAAAATAAAACCCCACATTTTCTTCCACTTTTATTCTACAGTAGAAAGTTCAGATCTTCTGACTGCTTTCCATACAATGGAAAACTCTGGTAAATGCTCAGTCTTGGTGAAACAAGCCTATCTTAAAAGATGATGCACAGATTGGCTGCTTGAGGGACATTAGG
>NW_009941783.1:5965-24179 GCF_000696875.1 Nestor notabilis | reverse complement strand
TCTTTAGGGACATTGTTTATCTCCAATCACACGTTCTCAAAAATATCTAGGATTGTTCCGCTGTAGCCTGATCCTTGGCAGTTAGAACCAGCTCTGTAAGTGCTGAAAAGCTTTTTATGCTGCTTGTTTCCAGTCCCATCTTTCGTATCTGAAAAGACACAGAACATATGTTAATTTTCTTTAAAACATCAAAAGCTCACTAATTATTCTACTTAAAACATTTATCAAAACACATGATTTGTCCTGCATTGATACGTGGCAAAACCCCACAACTGCATATAGTGCATGCTACAAAAAAATATTTGCAGCCAGCTTTGCTCACTTAAGTCTTTGCAGTTAATGTAGTGTCTTGCAGGGAAGTATTTAACCATCATCTAGGCAGATTGTAACTAAAGCCAGCTGGAAGCTGTCCAGTGAAACAGTCAGAAAGAGAGACTTGGCTGTTAGCTTGTTTTTAATGCATTGATTTCAACCAAATTTTTTTCAAAACTCAGATGAAGTTTCTGGGCAAAATCTTAAAGATAAACATGAACAAATCCAAGAATAGCCAACAACATGGTGATGAAAGCTGCAAGAGCCTATGGTTCTAGCCTTCTGCTCCCTGGGGGATGAAAACAGCTCTACAAATAGAGAGGTTGCTGCAAGTCGTTCCTTACCCAGGAAATCTATTGCTCTGACAATTAGAAAAATATGGCCATGAGAAAACTAAGCATGCATTGAAAAAGGAAAACCTGGATCCATAACAAAACCATAATGAAATGATTCTGAAAAAGGTGCTTGCTGTTGGAACTCTTTGGAATGTTCACATGTATCAAAACAGCTCCTAAATGATTATTAATAATCTACCCCAGTTCAGCTTAAATTCACTTTGCAGTGATGTTAGTGCACATAATGGGAATAAAAGAGCAAAAGCCCAAACCCAGCCAAAACTTGCCAAATAGTAAGTAAGATTTCCACACTTCCACCTAAATCTCCGTTCTCTAAGTCCCAAATATATGAAAAGGATCTGCTTGCACACAGGCAAACTTTATCTACCTGTTGTAATATATCAACAAAATCTGCTCACAAACAAGAACAATGGCAACTGCTTGGCAACTAATGATACAGACTTGCACTTGGAATGTTGTTTATTTCTGTATATAATTCTCAGAAATAAATTACTACAAAACAGTATGCTTATACAATTTCATGTAGCTACCGCACACATTTCCTGGAATAGTTTCTTCTTTTATTTATTTTGTTATTTAAGGTTTCATATGTGGCACTGAAAGCAACTTACAGTTACTCAGAACAACAAATAAGGCTAACATCTTTAAGCTCTTGGGAATAGGCCCTTTACTATGCAATAAATCAAGGCTGGAAATATCCAGAGAGAAGGCAAACAAAAGCAGGGCCATAAAGATGTTTCAGTCAGAGCTAAGGAAGGTCCCTGCCCTCCGATCTGTCCACACAGTGTTTTTTACTTCGTGCTTCCAAGCACTAAGTAGCACACAGTATGGAACACAAGGTTTGCATTTGAATAAGAAAGGACAGGAAAGCATGCATTGCTCAAGCAGTATCTACAGTCACCAAGGTCTCAAGTCACTTGCATTATACAGATGTGAAAAAAGAAAGCAACCCCCCCAAATCACAATTACAAAGCTTTCAAGACCAAAAAACTAAGTCAAGCTTCTCTTCCCTCTCTCACTCCCTTCCAAAACCAGTAATAATAATAAATAAACTTGTTTCTCATTACTTACTTGCTCTCCATAATATTCAACATCTAGGGCCAGCTGCAGTCGGATTTTGTTGTCATCACTCATGCCCCCATTTGTACCAACAGGGTTTGAAGTCGTAGTTCTTCTGGCTTGTTTCAACCTTTTTAGGCTCTCTTCCATTTTCTTAACAGAACTTAGCACATCAGATACAGTATCGTAATACCTAAATTAAGGAAGATGAATGAGAAAGAAAAAAAATACACGTTTACAGAAAAGCCTACTTCATACCCATCACTGGCCCTGAGAAATCATATACATTTCAAAAGTCAAAAGAAAGTAGAACTCAGGTGTCTTGAAAATTCGCCCATTGTTCCCTGAAAATAACATGAGTTTAAGTCTTGCATCAATTCTGAAACAAAATGCAAGTTTTTAGTTCACTGTTGCATTACTAGAGCTAAACAATTTTTCAAATGCCCTATCCACAGCTCTGAGCAGAAGTCAGGTATCTGTCCCACTTTTCATCTGCTGAATACACAACACCAGAGTATATATGAAGAAATAAATACACCCTGCCAAGAGAGGGGTACATTCTTGTTTTCTTCACAGTTAATTCATAATGGTTTGGGTGTTTTTCCCATGCCCATTCAATGAACACTGGAGTTTTTAATTAATGCAAACAATCTTCTGTATGGTTCCTCTTACTTTTGTGTGCTTTCAGAGAGGGCACCTTCCAGCCATTGATGAATCATGGGCTGCTTCAATGTACCTTTGTATTCATTCTGCAGCCGGTAGAAGGGCTTAAGAGCACTGTCAACATAAGGTGAAGCCTTAGTTGGCACCTCCTGGTAGATGAAAGCGAAACAAGGTGGGGAAAAAGAACCAATAATTTACTTACTGAAAGTATCAACACCAAATTCTAGCACATATATAAAATGCTAAGCCTGTACCTAAGCAAAGAGATATGCACTTCATTCACAACACATTAATGAAGAGGTCATCACACATAGGAAAGACATCATCATAAAATCATTATCTCAACATTACTTATTTAGTTTTTCAACAAATTACTCTTTTTAGCTATTCTCATCTTGTTCTTTTTCTGCAAGATACTTCTTGAATCAGATACGAGCAGCTAGCTCACTGGGAAGAAGTTTCTTGACATAGCAGACAGAAGCATCATCCTTCCAAAAGAAGCCTACCACTCAGCAACACTGCATCTTACGGTACATGCTATGACATGAGGAAACATATCTACTCTCATTAACCCTTTTTCTGTTGCACATCAACAGTTCTACTCCTTGCCCTTCCTTCACTGTTACCCTACCTAAAATTTTGAAAATACCATTTTTTTTTTCCTTTGCCATGAGGTAAAATAGAAAGTCACTAAATTATCTCAAGGTATTTAATAGGGCTCTTGACTGTCAAGCAGGTATGGACAGGCCTGAAGAACTCATAAATGTACTGCCTGGTTAACATTCTTAGCATCGGCCCTTCTGAGGCTTTTTTCTGCCTGCAGCCAGCACTGACCTTATTGGTTCTCCTATATAATCTTGGAACTTCCAGTGCACTCTTCAGGTAAGCAAAGGAGGACTCACTGAGATCCTGGATAATCCTGTTATTCAAGGTCGGCACACAGGCTGATAAAGAAGTCTTTGAGTCTTCCAAGGCTCCTATTGAAGCAAAAATGCTAAAGTTTAAACTGAGCTACCCTGCCCGATCACAACATAAATTATGTGAACCCCACTATCATCCCAATTGCACTCACTATCCTAGATAGTTGCTGGTGTCAAATACAGAATGCTTCCTAAATAAATACACACCAGCCATTTACAAAATATCAACCATTCACTAGTCAGAAAATCAGACTGAGGAAAGGAAAAAGTAACATTGTCCAGGCTCACCATTTTTTCTTCAGTATCAATGCAGCAAGGAGCTTGAATCAAAAGGCTCCAACCTACCACAGAAACTATGGTTGTGAAATTCTTGCTCAGAGTATTCAAATTTCCTATGGAATTACTGCAGCATACTCAAAGTTGTGATGGACAACAGACCATCTACTGAGTGGGGGACATGCACAAGCTCCTACCTCTCTTACGGACATCTACCAATAATCCCGATTTAGAGATTTAAGTGGAATTCACAGCACAGAACTTCTGGCTTTATTTGAAGACAGGCAACAGTTCACTCAATCAGCTACATGCTTGGCTTTAATTACTGAATGAAATCAGGCTGCATGTTTCATATAAAAAAAAAAAAAAGGCACTTCAAACTCACTCAATTTTAACCAAACATTTTCCAGACTCAACATGTCAGTTCAAGATCATAGAATCATAAGACAGTTTGGGTTGGAAGGGACCTTAAAGACCACCTAGTCCCATCGCCTCTGCCACGGCAGGGACACCTTCCACTAGAGGAGGTTACTCAAAATCCCATCCAACCTCGCCTGGCAAGAAAGTTTCTATTTAACAAGTTAAACCTAAAGCATGCTTCTTTAAGTAATAAAACAATTAGTGTTCTCAATTTTTTCACTGTAAATTATGACACTGTGTGTAAAAGCTGATACTGTTTGGTTGGCAGAGTGGATCTGGGAGAAAGGGGAAGGAGACTGAATTCAGCCTCTCAGCTTTACCTGCAATACAGGACATATTCTTGAAGCCAATCATTTCAAGTTTTGGTTTAATCATTTCTAAGATGTCAGGAATCTGAACAAAAACAAAACAAAAACCAAATAGATACAGTCATGTTATAAACATTTTCATTACTTTTCCTACATTCCATGTTTCCAGTGCATCAAAAGACACCTTCTTTTCCGTATTTTTACCGCATTTATGGGAAACTAGGACTAGAAGAATACTTCACAAATTACAGAAATTTCAGCCTTATTGACCAAAAATACACACAAGTCATTCCTACTGGAAGTAAAATTAATGCCATACATCTGTCTTCAAGATTCTGGACCATTAGTAAAGTATAATCATGATGATAAAACTTTTTTTCAACCTCAAAGATTAAAACCTGTAAACATTTAAAAGAGAATATAATATTAAAGCTGAATATTGCACCACACTCCAAGTTGCAACAGAGATTTTACTAGTAAAGGTGAGACTCTGGCACAGTGACACTTTCCACCAAAAATGACCAGAACCATACTATTTTAGGTGTTAAGTCCAGCAGCTACTGATAAAAAGAGTTTAAATACCTGAAGTAATTTCTCCGTAATCTGCTATTCCAAATAAATACAGAGTAGACCATTTATTTCAGGTGATATTTTCTACGTTAGACAACTCCAGCTCTGGCATTTAAGATTAAAAAAACGCTTATAGGACAATATTTTAAACTATTTCATGTTCTTAACAAGATGCTAAACAATAACAACACAGAGATCAACGAAGACTCTTTAGTAAGTAAAGTCACAAGCACAAACCTGATCCTGGAGTTTGTCCAGATCTGCAGCAACATATACCAGCTGAGTACTAGATATAGAAGGCAGTGGTTGACTTTCTGGAGAAGACCCATTCCCTTGGTCCTCACTAAGGTTGAGGCTTACAGAAGATTCCTTCCTACCAGCTGGCACAGATTTTTTGCTTTCCTTCTCACTGGAAATAGGCCTTACAGAAACCTGAAACATCAAACTGAGATGTGAACCCTAGCAATAGTGAAGGCAGTTAAAGTTGGACAAAGAGAAACAGTAAAGGATGTGTAAGTTCTAAGCATGAGAATGGCACACTTACAAAGGATATTAGCATTCCTAAATTATCTTAAAAAAAGAGTTATTTTGAAAACAGTTTTTGGTGCACTATGGAGTTGGATGATTTTGAGCAAATTTGTCAAACACATGCTTCATTCAACTACTCTGTTTTAACTCTGGTACTTATCAGTACTTCTTATGAGCCCATTTAGCTGAGAGAAGTGAGTAACAAGAAATGGATAAAGGAAGATCTCACTGCTGTCTTCAGCTACCTAAGAGGCATGTATAGAGAAGATGGACTCAAACTTTGGACATACTCAAAATTCTACTTGAAAAGGCTTGATCTGCATAACCTTATTTAAACAGCCCTGTTTTGAGCAGGACTTGGTACCAGATGACCTCCAGTAGTCCCTTTAAATCACAATTATTCTATCGTACTGTCTTTCTATGACACAAGAAACAAGGCAACCTTGTATGGCTGAAAGCAGGATTAGAAGAGCAAAGCACAACCTTTCCTGCTCAGAAGCAGGGAATCACTGATGTTGAGTCAGTTGCCCATGAAACTTACGGTTTTTTAGTCTCAACACTGAGGAATTGATCTAGATTAACTTAGCCCTTTTTATTTGCAGGGCTAAGTTTTCACCTGGCTCAGTTTCACAAGCTCTTCATTGTATCAATGAGTGAACACACAAGAAGAACAAAACCAAGATAGTGGCTACTTTTTTCAGTGGCAAAGGCAGCCTCAAGCACACATGGAAGTATAGCCTTGGCAACCATCAGTCAGTAACATCGCAGCAGCACTCACATTTGTGGTTAATAACATATTTTGCAGTGACACTTTATATATAATAACTGGCTGAAAGTGTTCTTATTGAAGAATGTTAAGTTCTGGAAAAAAGCACTTAAAAGGAGGTCACATACTTTGTTTCAAAAGGTCTCTTGTTGATGGACATACCCAATCACCAAAAGCATAAGCATGCAGTTCTCTTACCTCACCAATGAACACAGAGTAGCGTGCCAAAATCTGCAGACTAAGTTTCCACAGGCGGTGTGCTAATAACGGTAAAAACATTTGATCTGACCAGCACTTCAGAAGACTCGTCCAGACCATGTGAGTGGCCAAAAGACAGTATGAGCTGCCATCTAGAAACAATCACACAAGGATCAAGTTCCTAAGCACATTTTTAAAAGATGTAAAATCAGCTCAATTGTATTACCTGAGATTTAAAAAAAACTAAGGTAAAAAAAGATCCTTACAAAAAGACACAAAGACAGCAAAGAGGATTCATTAAGCACTGTCTGAAACAGATTCTTAAAATATTAGCTCCTCATTACTTTACATTTCAAATTCCACTAAGTTTTGCTGTTGCAAAAGCAACAAATGAGAATTTGCCCACAACAAAGGCAGGAACAGCTTAGCCAAATAATCTACTTCAGAAGGTAACAATCCTAAGATAATTTTTGGCTGTCCTATGAAGAAGTTATATTAGAAATGCTTTCCAGTCATAACAGTAATACTCCTTTAGCACTAAACTACTGCTCCTGTCACAGTTATATCTGAGATATCTGCTAGAAATATTTACTTAACACACAGTAGGAATATCCATATTTAAACCAAATACTTTTAAAGCAGTTCATACACTAACATTTCATGGCATACAATTAGAGACCTAATGAATGTGTCTGCAAGCTCCATGTAAACACCTTGACACAGTAGGATTTATGCATTTCACCTCCATTAGGATTTTTTCTCTTCAGAGAGCATGTGTGTGTATACACACAAATACATTTATATGACTCTTAGCTGACTTCTTCATAAGTATTTACTCTGTTAACTGAAGTAAGCTTTTCTGATTACAGTATACTTCTAATGAATATATCATATTTTCTCCTCCACTGTAGTCCTTCCTGTGCATCTGCTCATAGATCAATGTATGTTTTTGGAGCAGACACCAATATGAGAAATCAGAGCAAGCCTATACGTTGCTTATATGCTGCCAAAGACAGCGAGTTTCACCTCTACATAGTCTTAAAACAATAAAGAAAAATATTCCCCAGTAACATAGCATAGGCTTTTGGTTATCACTTAGAGGATGCTAAATGCCAATTTACTTCCTTCTTGCACTGAGAGGATAGTTACACAACTATGTTAGCGGCTGCTGCCAAAAGGGGTATTTTTAGGAAGTGATCACAAAGTGAACAACACTCTCATATTGCCTTATCTATAAAAATGGAACAGTTCTCTATGAACTGTTTAATAAGTTCATCAGAAAAAAGAAGGCGCACGTGAATCCACTGGATGCATGTTACTACTCAATACTCAATCAACAGACAGTAGCCACTGCTACTTATATTATAATTTCCTTTGCAATAGAGAAACTATTATTGCAAGTTTACCTGGTGCTTCCTCTAGTGTATCTGAAAGTGCTTCTTCTAAGGCCCCTGCTATTTCTCTGAATCTGAGAGACACAAAGATTTTGAATATTACAATTTAACAATTGCTTAAACTGATGCCTAAACATTTTTTCAATGTTTATTTCAGTATTATTTCAATGTGCTATCAATGTACAGATTTTATATCTGCAATTATTTTTGCCTGGCATAAATTGGGATATAAATGAGACCAACATTCAAACACTTGAAAATGAACCTTCAACTTTTCACAGGCAGATACGAAGCTGATACTTTGCGAAATTTTCAAGGTCAGAATTGCAAACATTAACAAAATGATAGCTCACAGTGTGTCAAATCTTCAGCTTTTCTAAGAAGTGAAGGGTTTTTTTGTTGTGTTACTGTTTTTAAACTAAAAGTGAACAAATTATCTCACACTTGCTTTAGTTGACCTTCAGCTATGCCCCATGACACCGGAGGCTTCAGCTTTCTACATGTTTGTTAATGAAGAGTGGCATAAGGTTCTGCAAACAATTCTGTACCTGGTAAAAATCAATAGTTCCTCACAGGATACCTTGACCCCCTTTGTAAAAAATTCACCCTTCAAAATAGTAAAGAAATGAAATCCTGCCTCCCCAGTTTTTTTAGTATAACAGCAAAGTTAATATTGAAACCTTTGACACTTTCCCATAGTTCCAGCATATTGGATAAACAGCACAGCATTTCCATGGTCTAAAAACTGTCAGGCAAGAGCTGCAGGAAATTCTTCTTTAACCAGTTTTTCCCTCTAAATGCTGAAAAAAAAGCTATCATTTTAACTCCTCTATAGAAAGCTCTGTTGTCATTGATTACCCCTTTCTTGCTTTTATGTGCATCATGTAACTACATAAGCGTTCCTATCAAACTTCCTACTAACCTGTAGGGTTCCTCTTAACTCACATTTCCAAATGAGAACAGGGGCCCACCTAGTTTTTCTTATTCAAACTTCCAATGCATGTTTAGTAACTAAACTTATTTTAGAAATAGTCGTGAAATGGCTTCAAAATCTCATTCCTGCCTATGCACCACTTCCACCAACAGAGCAGTGTCTAAGTCTTACGGTGAAAAGGATTGAGAATGGAATTGTATTTTTAACAACATAATTTTTGCTGAATGTTTCTTAGATAGGAAAAAAAACTCCCCAATGTGGAGTTCACTACAGTTCCACACTCAGTTGTACTGACATAATTTAAAGAATGGCTGAAAGAGTTACTGGGGCTGTTTGAGCCAGCACTGCTACGGAAGTAATTCCTGTACATCTATCTGTTCCTCACAGAATCATTTATAAAGGCTTTAGTGAGGGCTGATTGTTATGTGTAATTTCTGTAACTGAATAAAGAAAAAACACAGAAAAAAAAAGAAAAAACTCATCTGTCTTAACCATAAATGGCGTAGTGTGAGATAACAAAATCATAGAATGGTTTGGGTTGCAAGAGACCTTAAAGATTATCTCATTCCAAACCCCTGCCACGGGCAGGGAATAATACTTAAATAGAAATCCTGTATGACTTAAGGATATTAACATACATTAAAGAAAAAGCTTCCTTGAGATATATATATAATGAATATGTTGCATTATTTTCACAGTTGTGCACTGAAAAATTCATGGGTACTTCTTAAAATTAGCTGATTATTCCAGTATATAGGAATAACTGGTGAAAGATAAACCAGCTGCTGTTATCCAATCATTTATTGAAATAGTGAATTATTTAGATTTACAGTAATCCTGGATTAAAGAAAAATTATTTTTTTTTAAAATTTTATCAGTCAAAGCTCAAAATACCTAATGGGAAAGAACATTTTTGAACAGAAAGAATATGCTGAAGGTCCATTTCAATTTTATGAGCAAGAATATCAAAGTTTGATCAAGTGGTCACTTATCAGAAAAGTTGCAAACAAAATGTTTCAACCAAAAAGGGCAGACTCATGTCCCTATTAATGATATAGATCTGTTAAAAGGTTCATAATGGCTACAGTTCCACAGACACTTTTAGTTGGTGCACTCAGCACTGCTACTGTAGTGAGTACTCCTGCCCCTTTCCTTGGGCCAGCACAAATATTTGTACAGTTAAGTGGTTTGGAGGAATTGACTGAAGTTGAACATCAGCCTTTTTTCACCCAGAGTAACAGATCTTCCCATCAGTTCTCTACACAGCTGAAGGAACAAACATGCAAGCAAAAAACCAAACCAGAATGTCAGAGCCTGGGGCTACCACTTCACAGAATGCAACGAAACACCAAAACACCAAGACTCTGCTCATAGCCCCATGCTCCTGTCACTTATATTGGTTCCAGCACTCCTAAGATTCCTGGATGGAATTTTTCATCAATAATGCAAATTTATCCTGGATTAAAGATACTGGATAAATGTGACTATGGTTGTACTGTTACAGCCAGTGACAGTCATGCAGTAAAAAAATGCCAGGTTAAAAATAAACACATCAGTTTCTCTCCCCTCTCTTTTGGAAATTGTACCCTTTTTTTGAAGAGACCCTCAGAAGGCTTTGGACCAAGACAGATCACACACAGCACACTAAGGTCATAGCAGACTTCATCAACAGTTCTCTTTCTTGCCTGGAGACTTGCTACCCAGCCCCAAAATCAGATATGCAGACTACACTTTCTAAAAATATGGGTTTACATTCTATTCTGCTCATTAACATTCTAGCATTACTAGAATTAAAATGGTGCTTCTTGGGTTTCTCTGCTCTCTTCTAGCTGCAAGATCTGTAAAAGGTAATGCTACAGGTACATCAGACTTGCTGGAAAAGCAAGCTAAAACTTATTACTTAACTCCTCAGGAAAATGAAATAGTAGGGGGAATTCTTTGGGAAGGCCATGGAACAAGACCTAGCACTTTACAGAGCACATCCTGTGAGATGCAAAGAATGTTGGAAACATTCTAGATCTGCAAAAGCTGTAAGTTGTCAAGTCCTTTAATTCTATATGTCTAAGAAGAAAGACTTCTTCCCTCACAGTAAGTATTCCTCCAGATTTGCACAAGTAGCATCCTTCAACATACAGTTTAGTTCCAGGGATGCTGGAGAAAAAGAATTCGAAACAAGATTTCAAGACTTATCTGCATCTGTTCCTGAATGTCTTATGAGTAGTGTATCAAAATCGGTGTAACAACACAGTACATACTGAAGAGCAGCTGGCTGTGATTTTGCTCAATTACCAAAAGACATATAAAACAGTTGCTTGACTAATTAAATTCTTAGATTGACTTCTACAATTTGGTGACAAGGGAAACTTTGAACTATGAGATCTGACCCCAAGCCAGATCATTTCGCTGTGACTGAATTTTACTTTTGAAAGAGTGAACAAAAAAATTATATACTAACCTTATTTGAAAATATACAGGCAAATTCCATTTGTTATTAAAGCTGTGGTAAGATGGGTGAGCTCTTAACCGTTTCACACTGGCCTGGGAGCCACACTGTCGTTCAAATTTCCGTACAAAATCCATACTAGTAGTGTACTTCTGCAGAAGGAGAACATTCTGATGTAAGCATTCTGATCACACACCGGATCCAGCAGACAAGGAAAGCCAGCACGCATCCAGCAGAACTCTTGTATTACACTACAGTTAATCACACTTCAGAATGGGCTGACACTAACCCCATCACCTAATCATATAAGGCTAAAATCCTGGATTGCAGTGAAACCAAAACCAATTAACTAGTAGTTCTTATACCATGATAAGAAAAGCCAGTGCAAGACACTTCTGAAAAGCATAAAATTGTCCAAGTACCCTGAATAAGCAGAACTCATCAGAGAGATGCATGAATATTTCTGAGCTCAGTTGCTGGAGTGGAACAACAGTGCTGTACAGTACTAAGAACAGCGTCAGTCACAGGAGATAATAGGCATACAACAAACAGAAATGATCAGGAATGAATCCCAAAGTAAACATAAACAAATAAACATGAGAATGAAAGCCTCTTTTTGTTATATGGGACCTGTATTATAGGCATTCCTAGACCTGTTTGTCTAAAACTATGTTTTGCAAATACCAAATATTTGCATAAGAACTTCAGTTTCAGATAAACTAACTTTATCCACTGTATGCTTATAATAAGATGTTTACGAATAGTGTTAAGTCAGTTGCAAGTAAAGACAGATTATATTAATACCCAAAGGCACTGTGGGTTTACTCTCAACAGTAACTAATTAACACCCTGAAAATAATGAAATAATAAATTAAATCACACACAAAGCAGAAAGCCAAGAACACAAAAGCTACGTAAATCAATTTAAAATCAAAATACAGCTAAAATCTGCCTCTGTGCAATGAAAACATTTGGCTTATGTGCAATTTTCTTTAAAAAAACACCCAAACCAACCAAAAGCAGCCCTAAAACCTATGGTACATGGTCAGTAAGCCAATGTGAATTAATGAAATAAGCCTGACTGAATCTCCTGGTGCTTCTGACTTCACTGCAGTAAAAGCAACAACAGGGCTGCAAGGCTATTCCCACAATCCAGAGCACTACATGAGTGATGTGATTTTGCTTCTTACAAAGCAGCAAAACATTCTCAGGAAAAGCTCCTGAGTTGCTGCTTACAGGTTCTGCTCTCAGAAACTCCTGTGGCTACACGACATGCGCTGACATGGGCTTTTGTGTTGTGTATGTCAGCAAGTTCCTAACTTTGTTAAAGGTATAATTTAAGCATATTTTTCTTGTGAACATGGCAGTTTCAGTGTGTTAAGACAGTTCAGTGCGTCAAGACAGTATTCTGAAAATTGCACACAAAAGCTTTTCTCCCAAAGTGGTTGTATTTATAACACAATGGAACCATAAAAGATATGGGAGTTAAATCCAGAATGAATGACAGATTAGTGCTCTTTCAGGCCTCCTTTCTTAGATATTAAACCCAGCAATGTAAAAAGGCAAACAAACTGTTAATGCTCTGCTACCTTAAGTATTAGCCAACGATATAAACCAGAACACTCTTTAAAAGACCTATCACGCATGTTCAAAATAGAAGACAACTCAAGAGACATTTATCTAGTTATTGATAACATTATATCCAAGAGAGGGAACTAACTGCAGGACTCATTCCCATTTCAGCTTTTAGGATAGAACTGTTGACTTCAAGAGAAGCTAAAGTGGGAAACAAAATGGAGCAATTTTCAAACAGAGGAATCTAAACTTAAACAATCTCAAATTAATGTTTAGGGATAAAAGAAGTATTATTTTCACATACCCTGTGGATCTACAAATCTGACCCAGAAATAAGGGCATAACAACATGAAACAATTTTAAGAAAAACTCTACATAAGTAAATGGTGCATATATTTTAACATACATGCTTACGCTGCCAGTCCAATTTTTACAGGTTTTAAAAAATGTGTTTTTCTATTCCCCTTCTCTACATCTAAAAGCCTCCTAAAAGATAAAACTGCATATTCAAACCTTTCAGAATTAACTCTCTCTATATATATACACACATATGCAAACAAACCTGGAAAAAATACACTTACTGTCTCAAACCTGTGTTGCATTACTTGGCTTATCAGCTGTGCAGAAACTATTTTAATGGTTGTTTTTCCCCCTCTTATTTCAGAACTACCAGTGTTTAGACATTTTTACACTTGACATGTCAACTTCTTATCGATTTTTAGGTAAAAAATTTTAATGATTTCGATTCTGAGTCACTTAGGTAGTCAAAAGCAGTTTGGAAACTACTTTAGACCTACTACATGGTTTACTTGAAAGTCATATGGGGATGCTGGGGTTTTATGTTTGTTGTGAGCCAGCATGGCTCACAATTTGCAGTATGCAGGGCATTAGGGGAAAGCTTGAAGAGTGACTGAAACTGTACGGGAAACATAGTATTCTCACCAGCAGGGGTGTCATTTGCATGGCATTACCACAGCTTTCTTCAACATTATTTCATTTGCTTCTTACTCAGAGCCTGCCCTGCACACTGTCGTGCCTACCTGCCTTCAATTATTCAACATATCTGTATGAAAAAGATTTTAAATTCCAAGACAAATATAAGTATTTAGGTAAAAGCAGTTTTGCACAAACACAGGAAGAATCATCAGAAACCTTCAAGAGCAATCTAATATTTCTCTAAGTCATCTGTTCTGATCTGCCTTCTTTGCCTTCCTTCACACAGCTTTTTCACTGCCTGCCATCTCCATCTTGAAAATAAAAGGTTTCACACTAATCATGAGTCAAGCTGCAAATTAAAAAAAGGAAAAAAAAATCATATTTCAGCAATCCTGGTTAAATACAGACAGACAGGACATGAAGAAGAGCATAAAGCTCCTATTTTCTGCTTGTGACATACTAATCAAGCACTGCCAGAGCCAATTGTCATGCTAGACCAAGAAATCTGTTTCAACATTAGTAAAAGATGATCTTTTAGAGTCAGAGAAGCACAGCCAATGATGAAAATACAAGAGTGACAAGTAGTTTAAATTAATTTTATAATGTAAGCTGGTCATGATTAATTGTGACACCAGAGAAAATACCTCTTTTATGTTCTAAACCTGATCATGCTTCCTCCAAATATTTTTGTTTCTATTAGTTGACTTGTGTTTCTAATCACAACATAATCTGCAGTACTGAAAGAGAGCAAAAACTAAAACAAGCAAGTGAAACCATTTTTTAAGCCAACTACAGTACAGAGCAAGCTGTAACTCAGTTATTGAATTACCCTGACAGCCTTTTCTATACAGAAGTGGTAGTCTTGGGCAAACACTGGAGTTGTCCCCTCCCACCTTCACTTATGCTGCAATACTACAACTAAGAAGGAACATCTACTCCTAAAACAAATGCTAAGACCAAATTCACATGATCAATGTCTTCAAATAACTTCTGTATGAGCTTTTCTGACAAACTTGAGGGGAGAATTCATTTCTATGAAAATTAAATCAAGTGATTTGAGATAACCTCATGCAACAACATGAATTTACACAAAAGCAGCAAGGAAAAAAACCCTAGAGAACATAACTCATTCAATTCTTGTATATGTCAAAGGAATCACAAACGGAAAAAAAAATAATTACCTCATGAAACATGTCTGGGTTTCCAGGGTTAAACAGTGATGGTAATTTCTCTTCTAAACCATGTACTATTTCTGGCCACACTGAATTCACTAAGAAATCATATCCAGGAACAATATCTGCTTTTTCGCTGAAATAAAATTGCAATTATTTCACGGTTATATTTTACCATCTGCCTTCTATGTGAAGGTAGGATTAACTAAAAAGACATGCACTGCATTAGATGAGATGCAATTAAGTTTTTCTATGTAGGTATGCCAATTCACTTAAATTATTCTTCCTTTGATGTTTCCTATCCAATCCCACAGTCTCAGCAAATGCAAGGTATTTTTTATAACTCTCAAAGTGTTTAAAATCTTATCAGTTATGTATTTTGCAAGTGTGTTCTGGAAGATGATTACATTTCAGATGAAAACTCCTATTCAAGTTTTAACAACTCCAAAGAGGTACCAAGTACTATGCAATGCAACTATTGCAATGCAACTATTGCAATGGAAAAAAGCAGAACTTCTTCATAATTGTTCCACTCTGTATTTATACATGACATTGTGCTTCAAAGCAAAAGATTAAAAGCTACCTTGATTAGGAAAATCTATAAATTCAGAGCAGAAGAGATACAAGCATTTAATTCTAGTTCAGTACATCACAGTACAAAGCAGAAACATTCCATTATTAAGAAGAAAGATTACAACTTGCTGAGGGATTAAAAGAATTGAAATGTTAGTAAAACTTAAGAGTCATAAAAAGCTCAGCAATGGATGACTAATTAGAAAAAGTAATTCTGCAGTCCCTAGAGGCTACATCCATAGTTCTGCTAATTACAGCAGTCTACTATATAAACCAGCCTGCAAACAGATGAATAAATTGATACAATTCAGTAGACCTGAATTATTTAAACCTCAAAACAGCCAATTTAATTGCATAAGGAATTAAGCACTTTTAGAGAAGACACTGAAAGCACAGATCAATTAAACCTGTAGTTCTAGTACATGTGAAAAATCAGCAACCTCTGGGGGTCATCCCCACTTTTCTGATGTGCACCAACAACCCAGTAACATTTGAACTTATGTTTTTTAATAGCTTTATTATGCCCTTCTCCTTGGATGAAGTGTACAATAATATTTCATGGACTCAAAAAAAACCAAGGTATCTGACATATTGTATTATGAACAGTACTAAATTCTACTACTGAAACAAAGTATTCTCCTTCCCTCCTCTGAAGGTCTGGGCCACAGCACCCAGAAAGTCTGTTCAGTGTTCTGTTTTGGCAAAAAAAACACAGATGTGAGCCAGAAATCAAACCTGATTATGAACCTTCAGGAAAGGCCAGATAGGTGGCTTGCACATCAAAGCTACTTATGCACAGCATTTTGAAAGTGTATGATAGTTGCTGTAACTTTAGTGCAATCAAAAGAAACCACAAGATACTTACCTCGAAATAGCTCCCCCTGTTACTTCACGCAAGAGACGGCAATGATGAGGAACAAACTCCAATAGTCTATTGTACATAGACTGAAGGCCATTAGGATGAGATTGAACGTGCTGTTCCACAATCACCTGCCAGGAAGAGTTCAATGTTAAATGCCAGAAAAGTGAATATAAAATACTGTAATGCAAGACTCAGTCTACTCCCTCAAAACTCCTACCACTATAACCCAAACATAGGGATAGTGAGTATATTACATTTTTATATTACAGTTTCCAAGTATAACTTGCCATCTTGAATTATTACTTCCTTTAATGCAGCACTCTAGCTGGGAAGATTGGCCCCAAAAATGGGAATGAGCTCCTGGCTTTTAAATGTCAGTCTGGCTCCCCACCCACTTCACACACCACTGACACCTGAAGCAGTTAAATTAAATGGATGACTGGGAAATTAAATGGATGACTGGGAAAATCTAATCAAACCCCAGAATAAAGTCATAAATCTCTTCTAAATTTAGAGGTTGTTGATTCAATCCCAAATGCACGTAAACCAATAGCCAAGAATCTTTTGTGAAAATGCTAAGCCTTTAATGCAGCTAGCAAAGTTGTCTGCCTGGACTGTACCCCATATCCAGAGAAAACAGACAATTGCTGCCATAAAGAGAAGGCAGACAGTAGTTGGACAATACAAGAAGAGAACAATAGCTTGTATTTCTTAGTATTCTTCTACCTGTCTGAATGCTTTTGCCTCTAACTACATAAAGAAGCAGAATGTTGCAGAAGTGGGGAAAGAACAAGTCCTGAGAAAACTGAGGGGGGAAGATGTAACCTGTCCCCCACTAGAGCAGATGCTACAGCATTAGCAAGCACCCAAAGGAAGTTTGTCCTTAAAGGGAGGGCAACCACCAGTTGACTCGCTCTCCCATCCAAAGCCAGGAGCTAGTTTTGCTTTGTAAATCTGTATGCATACAAAACAAAATCAGGAAAATTTTAAATGTTTCATTCACAGAGGCAGAAAAGAAACATCCTACTGACAATGACATACAGCTTGGGTGGCATCAGACATACTGTTTTTTCACAGGGAACAGATAGAAACTGTAGAAACTGTGTCTTCAGACAATGGGAAGAAAAGGACATTGCACTAAGAACTATTTTTGCTGCATTTGCTTGCTACTGAGCCAGCCATGGAGAAAGGCAAAGGTCCAATTCCCACAGATGCACCCTGGTCCAGAATAAATTGGATTTTTCTGCAGTCATATGCTTGGTTTAAGGTTCGTTTTTTGGGCTCCTTGGCCCATAAAAAAAAAAAACAAAACCACAGGAAAGAAAGAGAATCCCTTTTTTCTTAAATAGCAACAACAAATTGACATTGTGTTGGGGCTCAGTTCTTCTGCTGTCTCCACAAAGGCACTTTGAAGCTGATGAGGAAAGCTAGAGTTTAACAGGAAAAATAATCATGTTTGCAAATCAATTAATTTTCTTAGGATTCATGATTTTATCTTACCTCATCTATATAAGGTTTTACAAGCACTTGACCAACTAAAGCCTCTGCATCCCGTGTTTTGTCAATTGTTGCATAAGTGCGAAGACAGTGACGTATTATGTCAACATTTGAAGTCTGAAGGCCCTCCAAGAGCAGCCCTTCCAGAGACTGCTGCAACATAGCTGTTATTCCAGCTATACGCTATGAAGAGAAACAAATACAGTAATAAACAAGCCTTGTCATTATTGCTGAAGTAAATTCTTCCAGAAATACCTGTTTGCTATTTTCATTTGAAAGGTGCACAAGTTTTAAGTGTCAACAATAAATGAACATTAACACAAGCTCAGTGGGTTACTGATACTATTTAACACAGTATTTATTAGAATAAGGTTAAAAGGCAAGTATTTTCCTCTGTATGTTGTAAATTATGTATTATCTAAGGTCCCCTTTATCCTGCAAACTTGATAACT
>NW_009941783.1:237-5934 GCF_000696875.1 Nestor notabilis | reverse complement strand
ACCGCTATGTGTGATAATACACAATAGCTTTACAGTAAGTCACTGGGATAACAACTGTAGCATTTATCCCTCACTGTCAAAACCTGACAGTGTGTTCCCAGCACTACTTGTCAAATTACTGCAAACCAAAGACATTGACTGACACTGGCACAAAAAAATGACGTCATTAGATTCCCTCTGGCTTCTGCCAAACAGCTGCTTCAGTCAACATACATTTCTTCTGCTAACCCTTTTTCCAGATCTCCTGCTACATATTTTCCACTAGATCCAACTCCTTGCTACCCTACCTGCAGATATACCCCTAGCCCAAGACGGTCCTCAGAACTCTGTATCTGAAGCAAGTTCAGCAACACACATTAGTAATCACAACTGAACTACCAATTTAACCAGTTAAAATTATTCTCTGCCCTTTTGCATGCTGTTGTGTCCATCCATCCTAAAACTATTCCACATAATTTGTTCCGAACACGCCAAGTCAGCAACGCAAACACTGACTAGTCATGAAACTACGATCTGATGACCTTAGCAACACAAAGTACAGGACAGAAGTCCTGGCAAGCACCATTAAGGAAGCCACACAACAAAGTAACAAAGGTTCTCCCACCATGAATAATCCTCTGTTGCTCACACTTATTCCTGTTATTATCCATCTCTGCTAACTTGGTGGCCAGAACAGTCTTGTAAACTGTCCATGAATCAACATGGCACCATGGAAGCCTTGAGCTGAAACATATTTATATTGCCAATAGGCACATGTACATAATGAAAAAAATGGAACTACAAACAACCTCACTATCTCAAAAGCCATCAAGAGTGCCAACTCCAGGCTAATCTGCTAAAAGCATTACCCTGTCTCCATAATATCTACCTTTCAGCACAAGTTTTCATTTGTTTCCTCTTCCCAATGAATGGATAGAAGAAAAAACCCCACCAAAACATCAGTTCATCTGTGACAGTAGTTACGATGAACAGAGTATTAGAGAGATTAGTGTACCAGGCTGAACAGCCAGAGTTTGGCAATAAATTTCACCAAAAGACAAACTTGAATATATTCAAACCAGCAACTCTGCAGGAATATTCTATTTATATTCTGATACGTACACTGCAGCTAACAAACATATATCTCTATAACTAGGCCTCAATATCATCAGACAGGCAACTGCAAGATACATTAGGCTGACAAAAATTAGTCATATTTCCTACTCTTATTCTAAGTAATTTGTCCTAAAGTTAGGAAATAAAGTCTAAATCCTCAGAAGAAGCAATACTTCTACTTGACTGGCAAAAATTACCTCTTGAAACCCATTTTCACCCATAAGTTAATTTAATAAAACTTTGTCAAAACATGCATTTGTCTTTCAATTACATTGGTTTGGCTTGACCCTGCAAGTGCTAAGTTGGCTACCATGCAATACTTACTGGCCTCACTTTGTCCAAAAGGGGCATGCCTTTGCTTTGTACGGCATGAAATTGTAGTTGATTAAATTCTGTGGCAATTCTCTCTAAAACCTGTCCTGTTAAAAGTGGGCTGGAAAAAGAGGATACAAAATGGAATACATAGTCAGACTCTTTCAAATCAACTGTTTCATCTGCAGCAAATAGGTAACACTCTCCCCTAATTTTTGTGGTTTAATCTAAATGTCTGGTATCCTGATATGTACTACTACAATTACTGCAATCATGCAATAATAATCTGGAACAGACAACATGACTAGAGTTGTTTTGGAGCTACTAAGACGTGAAGTGAGTGAACCAAAGGCGAGAGGAACATAAGATCTTTCCCCAGCATGAAGCACTGTCTTCTATATGGCAACGCTGTTTATTGTCACATGAAAAGTTAGTCTTACAGAGCACAGAAACTGCTGTGTTATTCACCATCCAGATTTGTTTCTTATTTCCCCTTTCTGTTATGTGACAGCTATCTCTAAAGAAGCAGTCCTACCTTTCTTTCCCTGAAGTTGTTAAAAACAAAACTTGTGAGTCTGTTGGAATTCGTCACAAACCTTCCCTGCACCAGCAGTTTTACATGTATGGCTTGCCTGCCTTAGACTATTCTTGCAGCAGTCCTTGCAGTTACATATAAGCAGGGAAAACAAGAAAAGCAATTTCCCATTTTACTTGAAAATGATATTGGAAGAAAATGTAGTGTAGAGAGTATTTCAGACATGACAAGATTAGTGACTTCCAAGAAAGAAAAAGTAAATTATTGCATGCAACTTCAAAAAGCACATTTACTAAAAGCACTGCAATTCAGCACTGTGAAGGCTGAGTTACATGGTGTGTGACTGACCAGTTTACAGAAGACAAACTCCAAAAATACTAAAATAACAGTCATTTATTCCATTAAAGTTACATTTCTAAAAATGTATCCTAATGCTTGTAAACTCATCTACAGTAATACCATGAAATGAAGTTAGTCCTATCAGTTACAAATAAAACTGAGTATTACATATTTTTTACCTGTTTCCCTCTAATGAGGACAATTCTTTACTGCCTTGGGAATGTAAGATCTTCTCAATTTTCTCAACAGACTGAATAACGTGAATAAGTCTCAGGACACACATCTGTAATTAAAGAAAAATTTTTCATGGCTGACCCCAATCCCAATTCACATTATCTAATGACCCTGAAGATATTTTGGATAGTTTTTTTAGGTTTGTTTGTGGTTTTTTTACTGATGTAAGTTTTCTCCCTTCATCTTAACACTCGAGCCATGTCTCAGTTGAAGTACTGCTTATGTAAGTCCATAAAATGCCACAGACACATTTTTGTCACAGACGTAGAACAGATGTTCTTATCCCTGATATTTTCCCAAGTTCAGCACAAAGACAAATGCTAATGTGTCCCCCCATATAAAAATTAAAATTACAGCATTTCAATGACATTCATAATAAGCAAGTTTATATACTGCTACAAACAGAAACACAAGCAACTGTAGTAGAAACAAAAGTCAACCAAATAAAAAAATGTATGTTTTTGGCAAATAAAGTATTTATGATCAATTAAACACTACAAAAAAATAAAGTTTGCCAACCAGAATGTCAATAACTATTTTTACAGGTACCAAATCCTGCACAGGGTGCATCTAGACAGCCCAGAACTTTTTAAATTTTCTTTTCTCTGGGCTAGTGGCAAAACCAAAGTCATCCTAAGGAGCATCTTTTAGAAGTAATAATTTATCTGTTATACCTTTTTTCTTCTAATATCTTCTTGTTTAGTCATCCGGTCATCTACTGCCTGAATTCCTTCACTGACACATGACTTAAGACTCTGTGAGAGAGAAAGTCACTATGTAAAAGGTCACTTCTCACTTTAGGTTTAAAAAAGCCTTAACTCAAAAATCTCAACTTAAAACAGGAGAAGGATTACTAGGGATACAGGAGTAATAAAAGCTACAGTACATCCACTGCCCTCTATGTGAAAAAGCCAGAAATAAGACTAAATAACTGAAAGTATAACCTGCCACCAGAAGTTTCATTATTTTGATCAGAAGTGTTCTTACTGAGAACAAACCACCTTTCACCCAGAAACAGGCAATAAAACCAATATGATGTCTTGAGACTGAACACAGAGGTCAGATTTAAGTTGCATTTTTCCCCATCATAAATATTTCTCTATGGTAACTGAACCTATTGTCTGTTTTAGACATCAAGGCTGTGATATTTTGAAGGCATGTTTATGCAGCAAACATCCCTTTGAAGTGGCTGCCAAGGTGATCAAAAATTTCCCTCTGCTAAATATCAAGCCACTGTGGAAGAAACAGAATAAGACCCATCTTCAAGAGGGTGATCTTCTGTGGTTAAACCACAGGACTGAGGAAAACAAAAGTCCTTAAGGGGCCCCTGTTGCTTCTGAGTTATTTACTACTTACTAAAAAGTTACATTGAAACAGTATCAGTATTTCACCATAGACTTGACTTGCAAGAGTCCATTCACTTATCACTTTTAAGTAATCTTGTATATCTTTATGAAAACTTACGGCTACTACAACTGATTGAAAACACAATGCTTCTCCCACAACCATTCTAAGCCATTAATTTTCAAGTTTATTATAATAATTAGTGACATAAGCAAAAGACATTCTGTACAACATATGAAAATGAGCTGAAGTTTACCAAGCTGCGTACAATGATCGTTTTGAGCATACCATAACTTCTTCCCTTAACTGTCCCAAGGGTACTGAAAGCTGATTAAGAGCCTTGTCCATGCCAACCTGAAGAAATTACCATGAAAACATTTATGACTTTTTTTATAAGTTCATATGTGAATTACTGACAAAACACTTTACAGATACTAAAAGAGAACCGACAAAAGATACCTCCCTCTTATAGTCTCCAGTTTTAAATGCAATGCAAAAATATGTTACCTCACATACAGACATAAAGATATCAGACTGCTTGTCACACAAAGCCAAAAAAAAAAATTAAAATAAGATCTTGACCTATGGAAATTTTTCTTCCCATAAAAATGCTAAATCTCAGTTTTTGAACCTGTATTATTCGACCCTGGATGAACCGCAGTGAAAGAGCAGAAGACACAGAGGGCAAGACACTTTAATATGAGAATTATTACAATTTTCAGTCAAGTACGTTGTTGTGTTTTTTTTGTTGTTTTTTTTTGTTGTTTTGTTTTGGTTTTCTTAAGACGTATTGACTGCACAGTAAGTTTAAAGACTTCTAGAAGAATCCTTCAGAATGGCCTTATTTGTATCATTGCTATTCTATTTTAATGATTTATTACCTTCAATTTTACAGCTACTGGTGGTTTGAAAAAAAAACGTTGCCTGAAGCCTAACTTCCTAGTAAATTAGTTTTTCAAGACAAAAACCATACATCTAAATCATTTATTACAGACCAACAGCAATTCTGTACAGTAGCTAAATACTACAGGAACTCTCTTTCAGTTTCTCTCAGGGGGTCACAGTTTAAGATGACAATGCCAAAATAAAAGCCACATACTTGTCATATGAAAAATAAAAATCCTACAAAACCACATTAAGTCTGAACTACACAGCACAATTTAATAACACTTACTAGATTTGTTGAGAGATTAACAAAATCTGCATAGTCCTTATTTATGAGTTCTACCATAGCAGTTTTAAGGAGTTTGTAATAGAGCTCCAGATCCTCTCTGAGCTCTTCCAACTGCACACGCTTCCTGCAGTCTGATACAAAGTGATCAACATCAAAATCCAGCTGAAAATGAAACAGGAAAGAAACAAGGATGTAAGTAAAAAGTTCAAACCAGGAACACACCCCTCCACACTTCCAAAATAAAGTATTCCGTATGTCAGAGAGCTGACCAAACTAAAGCTTGGGGTGGGGGAGCAGGAAGGGAGGCCAAAAAGGCTACTTAACAAAGTAGTTTTAAATGTTCCAAAATCTTGGTCTTTAATCCCCAAAGCACACACGTCGTGGGTCACAGTACCTAAAAATCTAGCTCTTCAAAACAAAGGAGTGTATATTCCTTGTATACACTTAAAAAAACCCCAAACGAGTGACTAAATACAGTATCAAGAACTACTTTAAGCTCTCCATGCAATAAGGCCTGAATGCCGGTTGTCAGTTTACCTGCAACTTGGTTTCAAAGCACGCAGAGGCTGATCCGGAGGAAGCCGGAGGTGACCCGCAGCACCCGGCCCAGTCCGGAGGCACTCAGGCCACCCGGATGCAACCCCGCTGCTGCCCGCTCGGACAG
>NW_009941783.1:0-206 GCF_000696875.1 Nestor notabilis | reverse complement strand
TCCCCCCCCCCCCGCCCCGCCGCTCAGGCTCCGGTTCAACCTCGCAGAGGCAGGTCCTGCTCGGCACAACCGCAGAGGTACAAGCCGCCTGGCCTTGCAAACGGCCCGAACCCCTTTCGCTGACACAGCGCTTGTCCGGGGTCTCAGCTCGGGGAAAGGGCCGTGGCGAAGCTAAAAGAGCTCAACCAAGGCTCCGGGCCCCCCTC
>NW_009941782.1:0-9965 GCF_000696875.1 Nestor notabilis | reverse complement strand
TGTGGGACAGTGTCAAATGCTTTGCACAAGAGTCTTCCAGTGTGGTTTAAGCTTACGGCTATACTTCGGGAACAAAGCCCTAGGAATTTAAATACTCTTCTTTAGAAATAGCACAGGATACCCTACTACACATTGCTATCTCACACTGCAGACCCCAAGGTCCTCTTTGACATTATGGGCTAGCTACTGTATGCATGTAAATATGTTTGGTAGAGGAAGTGAGAAGAATGACCTTAAAAATGAACAAAAGGTTTTGTAATTTCTGTGACTGCTATTCTAACTGAGAAGATTTGGAGTAGTGGGCATGGCTTGCATACTTAAATAAGAGTAAGGACTAAACCAGTGAGTTCACTTTGTGTTTCTGTATGGGAGGCTAATGGGTCAATTTGCAGCAGAAGGAAATCAGCACACTTGCTTTGTGATGGCTAGTCACAGGTAGCTCCTGGAAGTCATGTTGCCCCTCCACACTGAAGTGAAAATACTAATTTGTGGTATTTTGGTGTGGATTCTGAAGATTATAAAATAAATGGTGAACAGTGGACAGATTTACCCACTTCAGGCAGCAGAATGTTTCTTCTGTGTGATCTGTGGGAGATACCCATCTTCTGTTTTCTTTTTCTTGCAGTTCATATATGTAAACCAGTCTTTTGCTCCATCTCCAGACCAAGAAGTTGGGACCCTCTATGAGGTGACTTTCTTAAATATAATTTCCAAGTACGCTTAGCAGAATTGCCGGTAAACTTCCGGGACTTGAAAATTGTTACTACACCCTAGCTGTGCTGATGGTATCTTGCATTTAATGTAACATAGCTGGTGATGACAGATGTGTATGAATATGATTTAGAGAGTCATGACTTCATACAATCTCTGGAAATGTATTCATTCACATTCAGTATGTTGTCATGCCTCCCATTATGAAGGAGAGCATTATTAATAGTAACAATTCTATGACACAGTTATCTCGTGGAGGGCTTTTTGTTTTGATTAATGTATATGCTAGCCCATAAATAATCTAACAGCCTTTGTCTTGATTTCTTTTCTTTTTCTTGCAGTGTTTTGGAAGTGATGGCAAGCTGGTACTGCATTACTGCAAAACTCAGGCATGGGGATGAATGACAAGCAACACAGTTGTTTAGGTGTTGTCTTCAAATATGGAAAAGGGAGAAACTTTCTTATACTTGGCCTGTAAACACACAGAAAGAAAGATTTTTTTTTCCATTTCTGCTTAAATATATAAAAATGATACAGATGAATAGTGTAAAAGAAGAGCTACGTAGGCTATCTGAGCATGGAACTTTTTTCTGATGTACATCTGAAGTACAGAAAAAAATTGTATTTGCCATCTGTAAGGTAGAGCCAGCTCCCTTGCTGCTGAATTCTCGGTTGCTGTATCTGAAGAGAAGCTATTTCATAGTTTTCTGGAGGACTGACAAGACAGCTCTGTCACTCTATATGCTGTACTGAATATAAAAGTTCCTTTTTATTAAAAGGGATGTTTACTGTATATGTAGCCTGGAATTTGGTTTACTTCTGGCATGTTGTACATCCATTGTGTGGATTCTATTCTGTGTGAAGTCTTCATCTGGAATGTGAATTATCTCATTTTTTTTCTCGTAATTAATACATAGGTGTTTGTATATAATCACTTCACACTGTGCCTTCATGATGTCAGTACTGTAAGTACCTTGTTTATATGGCACAACGTAATGATAGACCTCAGAAGTACTTTTCCTCCTGCCCAAGTTGTGTAGTGGTTTGTTGAAGGCTGAGGATTTCAGCAGTTGCCAAGGTTTTTCTTCTGGCACTGTTAATGACAAGCATCTTTAGCTGAATACTTGAGCTAGCTGTTGTTTCAGTTAATGAAGAAATAGATATGAGGTGCTAAAAACCTACTGTCTATATATTCTCCTTTTGGCTGCTATTATTTTTGTGTTTCATCAGCTGCATGTTCCTTCAACAAAATAGAATGCACTTTACAAGATTTTGCTAAATCCTTTACTTATCGCAGGGTTTGGGTGTGCAGGGTGGGGTTTTTTTGTATGTGAGTTTATTTTATATATGTTGTACAATCTTTTATGTTTAAGCTGAACTAAATTAAATGTTAGCTCTTCGCTTGCCGAGTATTCTTATGCTGGAGGACAGTTTTGGTCCCTGACACAATCCACTTCTTAGCACATACAGGAAAAATGGCCTGTTCCCGGTTAAAGTGTGCTTGTACAATAGTTTTGAGCCATTAATTGCCATTTCATGTGTAAGTGGCTCGTACGTGGTCACTGCAACCTGTGTATGAGATTGTTTCGATCCTTAGGGGACTTCTGGTGAACTAATACTCAACTTACTGATGTTGCTGCAGCTTGTATGCATCCTGCATATACGGTACAGCAACACAAGCACATGCCCTGAATACTTGCTACATGAATAGCTTGATATATTCTACCACTTCTTAAGTGGAAAACCTGGATTCATTGGATTAAGCTAACAAGACAGAATTTGTTGTAAACTTGAATCTTGAATCAAATAATGCATAATCTTGCCTGCTTCGGACCCTGATCTCAGCAATCTTTGTCTGTTTAAGAGAACTGTTATAGAGGTAAGCACTCTGATTCTGTCCTCTTGAGGAAATGCCTTTCTCAGCTCCTGTGAAGCCAGCGTAACCTTGCACAGCCGCTAGAGGGTACACAAGGACAAAGGCGTTTGCGTATTTTTTCCTAGATGTTTTTTTCGCAGTCATTTTTGTGATATGTCCACTTGCCAGCCTTACAAATATAAGTAGTTTGTTCTCTTGCGTGGCAGTATGTTTACCTAAGATAAGCTCGAGTCTGTCTGAATGTTTTGTTTGTGCCTTTCACCTCATTTGATCTTAACAAATGAGACTACTAAAACACTGCAACTGTGCTCTTCAGAAATGATGCAAGAGGGTTGGGGGGTCTGTTGATTTTTATTTTTTCCTTTTTTTTTTTTTTTTTAGTAAAAACCCACAAGGATTTTGAGGTGAAGGAGAGGAGTAGATCATTGTAGCTTACCAGCAGCTGTTAGAAGGTTGTCCTTCACGTTGAATCTATAGATAATTTTTATCCTCTGAAGTTGGGGGAGGGGGAAAAAGTTTGCCTTGACCCCCTCAAAGTCCAACATAACACCCACAGTAATGGTCTGGATTTCTTTTATTCACCACCAGCATTTTTGAACTTTGATAATTTATGCAGGCTGGAATCATAGAATAATTTGGGTTGGAAGGGACCTTCAAAGGTCATCTAGTCCAACCCCTCCTGCAATGAGCAGGGAATTATTAATTTATTTAAGATTCAGCTTGTTCCTTGAACAGTACTTATTTTATTGCTATTTGCTTCAGTATTTTTCTGCTCTTAACTTTTCTCCATCCCCAAGTAACTGTTTGTTGGCCCCTAGTTTACCAGTATACAATGACTACTCACCTAATCGAGCTCTTGCTGTTCCTGAATGCTCTCAGTGGCTGTCTTTATTCTGTTCCTTTCATTTTAAGGACTGCCAGTTCCAATTCTGCTAATTCCCCCATGTAGCTTTGCTACCTTCCTTTATGGAGCAAGTCTTCCTTTTTGCTGCTTTTCTTCATAGTTTTCCACCTTCTCACCTCAGGGAGGTAGTCAGTGCTTGGATATCTCTGCTAACTCTTTAAGAACCATGGGCTCTCCCCATCTGGAGTCAAGGTGTGACTGTTTCAAGTGGCAGAAACTTTTCCTTGTGCATATTCTTAAATATCAGGCTGGGTTGCAAACATGTCAAGTATATAATGTATTGAGTGAACAAATAAATGATTAGCAGCACATTGCTTGTAGAATTTGCAAAAGACAGAGGCTGCAAAGGATTTGTTAGATCTCATTTTTAAAAGTGACAGATGTAGCATCTAAAATGACAGATGAAATGAAATGCTTTTAAATGTATGTACTTACCTCTTTAAAAAGAATAATTCCAGGAAATTGGAAATATCAGAAGCTTAAGCAGAACATAAACAGAGAGACTCTTGTCTGTATTCACTATGCCTTGAGCAAAAGCGTTGACTGTCTAGTTTAAGTGACTTCAATTGCTACAGAGGGAGGAAAAAGAATATCAAAGTAAAGGCTGTCCTTTTGGGCAAGTCTGTAGGAGTTGCACAGATACAAAAAATGAAAAAATAGTTTAGTTACTTAGAAGAGTGCTATGTTCCACCCAAAGATGCTACAGTACTGAGCTACCCATATTTGTGATATAATTCAATTAATTTGACTTCATGTAATTAATTAACAGAACAAGCAAATTGATAAAATCAGTAAATAAAGTAAATTTTAAAGATTATAAATGAAGGTAAGTATTGGCAATGAAAGCTATTATACTGTTTTCATGAAACACTTAGTACTTCACAATGATCTAACACTGAAGAATAGTGCTATGGAAAATTGTTATGCTGTTTCCATGGTAGCAATCACCAGCTTCAAACCCTCTGAACTGGGAGGCATTATTTATATTAATTGTTCTGATTATGGTTTAAAGGCTAGCATTAATTATGAACTTCTGATTTGTAGGTTGAACTAGTCTTAAAAGCACATGGAGAACATGAAGGAGCTAAGTGAAACTCAAGTTACTTTGAAAGTAAAATTACAGAATACAGTAACGTCATCTATGTGCATATAGACTCATAGAATCACAGAATAGTTAGGGTTGGAAAGCACCTTAAGATCATCTCGTTCCAACCCACCCTGCCATGAGCAGGGACACCACACACTAAACTATGTCGCCCAAGGCTCTGTCCAGCCTGGCCTTGAACACCGCCAGGGATGGAGCATTCACAACTTCATCGGGCAACCTATTCCAGTGCCTCACCACCCTCACTGTGAAGAACTTCTTCCTTATATCTAACCTAAACTTCCCCTGTTTAAGCTGAACCCGTTACCCCTTGTCCTATCACTACAGTCGCTAATGAAGAGTCCCTCCCCAGCATCCTTGTAGGCCCCCTTCAGACACTGGAAGGGTCTCCATGCAGCTTCTCTTCTCCAGGCTGAACAGCCCCAACTTTCTCAGCCTGTCTTGAGCAAATGTCATCTCTACTTCTAAGTTTTGAAGAATTATTGCTGAGATAAGCTATTAACAGAAGGTATCTCCACGACATAATCTTGAATATACTGATCTACCATAAATTCCAGGTGGGAGCGGAAATTCACACATCCACTCTGCAAGCTCCTTCTCAACTCTAAGGCAGCTTCTGTTTGTTAGTTGCTGCTGTTCAGGCTCATTTTACAGATCAAATTCTGCTTTTAGTTGCACAAGCTTTTGGCATATGCTGGTCATGACTATCCTGAAGTCTTAATTACTCTTTAGGGATGTTGTACAAAGGTTACTCAAGGTATCATACTACAACATTGTTATACTTGGAGATGAGACAATAAAGGGAGAAAAATGCCTTTAACACTGGGGTTGTCATGATGATTATGGCTATTACAAGCTTGTATAAAATGCCATGTGCATTAAGAAAAAGGTGTTTCAGCATTGTTTTGTATTGGATCATCAAGAGAGAAAAAGAATCTGACAAAGTATGTTAAATGTGATTGTTGTCATTTGCAGAGACCACACTTCAGCTTTGCTAGCATCACACTTAATATGCTGCCAAGGCTAAAAATCATTAAATTCTACGTATTTTTTTCTTGTCCTGGCTTTGCACTTGCTTCAGTAGCCATAATGCCATGAGGTGTCAAGTGCATCTCACTATATTTTAGTCGGAAAACTTTTGGCTTTATGCCCAATTATCTAGAGGAAACAAAAACTCATTAGGGGTTGTTACCTCCTAAAATAGGTAGTTAAGAAAGGTTGAATGAATCACATTGACTAAAGAGACCAAAATAAGTATGTTAAAAGCTTAACGTTAAGCCAGTCACACTACATTTATGTCACTAGACTCAGCAGTGCTGGAAATTTTCTGCAGCACCGTAGCTCAGTCATCTGTACAGTTAGCTGGTAGAACAGTTGCTGCCAAAGACTTTGACCTCTGCACAATTTAGAAGCTGGCAAGGGACCATTTCTGGTGGGCACTTTGAACATGAACTCCTGTTCGGGAGGTTAGAAGGTAAATATTGTGGCTGCAAACTGCTTTTTGCAAGTTGGCCTCTGTGCCAAAGAGGCAAGATTCTATGTCTTGCATGCACATTGAGAATTAAGCTTTAGGGAGAAAGACATTGTCCCTCTTAAAAGTTCAGGAACAATCTTGGAATTTTTTTTAAGTGCATCTCCAGCTTTCTCTCCATGCAATCATTACATATATGCTTGCTATAAATGCCTGCAACATTTTTTATTAAGGAAGATTATAGATGGTGAGGAAGTGCTACTTACACATCTCAATTCACTCATACTTTTGCTTATTAAAAGTAGATGACAAATATTAATTAATAAGATTTAGGGAAAAGTACAGACTCTCAGTGTCCTTGCTCTCTAGCTTCTCATGGAGTAATTCCACATGAAAATTATTTAAATGTATATAAATATATATGTATCAATTGGTCTGAGTGAATATGGTGTCAGAATACAACTGTGTGGAGAGCTTAAGCCTTAAAAATGTTTGAGTTACATGTTCCAATGGCAAAAACCAGCATATGCTATTAAAAATCAGCATATGACATGGAAGCAGGCAAAAATTTCTTTTCCTCAAGCTCAGTTTGGTAAACAGAACTAATAAACCTGGCAACTCTTGGGAACTAAAATGCACTAAGAGCTCATCAGCTCTGAAACAGGAAACCTCAAAGAAGAGAAGGCCTCCAAACAGACTACTACACTGTGAATAGTGCCAGTACAGAGGAGGCTAGCCAGTGCTT
This sequence comes from Nestor notabilis, assembly GCF_000696875.1. Classification (NCBI taxonomy): domain Eukaryota; kingdom Metazoa; phylum Chordata; class Aves; order Psittaciformes; family Psittacidae; genus Nestor; species Nestor notabilis. The sequence continues at coordinate 3,153 of NW_009941782.1, read as the reverse complement.
AAGCTTTCTCATATAAATACCACAAATTGAAAGAAACAAATTTATTTTGAAGGTTTTTTTCTCACAGAAAGAAATGTCAATATTTTGTATTTTATTTATAGCACATGCATAGTATACTAACCTCCCACCAAAACTGGATCAAACGGATTTCTTCTGAGAGTCCTTTCTGAACTGTGTGGTTTGATGCCTCACAGCTCTTCAGTGTGGTTTATTTTTTAACTTCAGCAGCACACATGCAGTTCAGCAGTTAGTGTTTTCAGCGTACGGTGTGTCTTAGTATGTGGAGCCCTTGTTTCAATGACTCAATATTACACTTTGTAGTCTGATGATGTTTTACTGCATGATCTACACTTGATCAGTTCTTGGGCTTTTTTTGTTGAATCACTGTGCAAGCAGCAGGTTCTCATGCAAAATCTGTTGTGTACTACGGGATCAATCTCACTTTCCTTGGTTATACGACTGAGAAACAGTTGCAGTGCTGCTCCACAGCCCCAGAAGGAGTCACCCCACTTGGATATAGGGCTCTGTAGTCATTTAGCTTGGTTTTTCAGATCAGAGTCTGGGAACTGCTGCTTCAGACAGTGTATTGCTTCCAAATAGCAAACTGAATGACGTCCACAACAAACATTTACTTACGTTTCTTCCTGATTATAACCCAAAAGGTCATATCTGTGCAATCAGTGTCCTTACAAGAGTCTGAAGACCTTCACGTGAAATAAAAGGGACAGAACTCTAGGCATCATAGACTGAAGCACTTTGGTGTTTCAGATGCAGGAAGCAGCCCTTAAATCATAAAAAGATTAAAACAAAGTGCAGTAACCGTTTTGTAATGCTTTGGGACTACACAACACAATGTTGTGTTTCAGTAAGGTGAGTTTCCTTGGTGCAGATTATTAACCTTTTTTCTGTATTATGATCAATGTGACAAAGTGTTATCTTCTCTTAAGCTTCCTCAGAGTCATGTAGCCCCAAAACCTGCACTACAGCTGGAGATCCAGATTTTCTCTTTAAAAAGTGGTCTCTATAAATGTAAGGAAACTTTGGAGAACAGAGACAACACCATTGGTAAAAGGGTAGAAGTCAGTGTCTGGAGGAGGAGACATAAATTCTCATTATTGGATTGAAGTACTATTACCTGTCTAGGCTAACAGATCAAAGAGACACGGTATAGTTTTTTGTCACAAGTCTGAGGATTCAGACATCTTGGATCTCATCTTTGACTTGCCCACAATTTTTATTTGGAATGAAAAGATGGATCATGAAGTCTTCAGTCTCAGGCTACATATTCAGGTCCAGTACATGGTGCAAAGTGTCTAGCACTGGAGATCATTAATTCCATCGATATTAACTGAAAATTTTCCTCAGTAGGTCAGGAGAAAAACCCTGTTAGCTGCATCTCAGTAGGAGATGAGGTGCCAATATATGCTCTGGTACTTCAGCTAGTCTCTCTTGGAGTTAGATGTCATGTCCAATGATTGCTTGGAGTGCTTACACCTGACTTGTGGATAATAGTTGGGTGGTTTGGCATTTGTCCATAAAACAAAGTTTCTGTGGTTAAAGCCCAAGCTCACATTTCCCAAGACAAGATTTTAACTGTCAGGGTATCAACAAGAATGGTCTGTTGGTTTCCTTTCTGCCTCTTGAATTTAAGTCACGAAGAATGCAAGAATGATTCACTTTCCATGTGAACCCTTTGGGATTCTGTGCTTTTATATGGACTGTGTAATATGAAATACAGGAAAAGTCTTTAGACCTTTAGATGCTTCTCCCCTTAAGCCACATGCTTGCTCTTCTTCTGTAGCATGAAAAATATATACCCACTTTAGGGACTGTGGTGTTTTAATACAGGAGTATGAGGTACCTCTGCGTCATCCTGTGGATGTCATAGCATCTTGCAAACTCAGGAGTACTGAATGTGATTCCATATCTCCTCCAATAAACACCAAGGCCTGCCATCATTAAGCAGAGCTCAATAGCTCATTTATCAGAGAAACAAGATAATAAGACCCTGATTACAGGAACTAGCAAATGTAACTCTTGCAGAATTATTTAATGGGATGTTTTATTCTTTAACCACACAATGGCCGTTGTTATCAGTGCTGGGGTATCCTGGTTGTGTTTCAGAGACTCAGGATGGTCATAGGTTCTTTCAGACCTTAAAAAGTGCTTGAAATCATCACAGTTCTCTCTCACACACATGCACACACAAACACAACTTCTTTAAAAAGTGACAATAAGGTTGGCTCTGCTTTCTGTGTTGCAGGAGGGGTTCTGGACTGATGCCTGACAATGTACCTATTCAGTACGTGCATGCATAACTCACTCCAGTGCACTAGACCCCAGCCCCTTTTAAATCTATGGGAGAGTATTCCCAACTGCAGTGGAGCCAGATGTTCTTCAAGTCTTAGCTGTTGTATTAGTGGTGCCTCTTTTTCTCGCATCTACTTCATGCACAGGTCAGGAAGACAGAAGAGAAAGCAAGGCACGCTAGAAATAGCTTACTGTAACTGTCCTTATGGTTACTGCAAGCTGCCGCTACGGTGAGCACCTTTAAGCCTCAGAGCTACAGCAGACCATACCACCAATCTGCTTACTTGCAGCCCAGCGATCCTCAGGCAGACCTAAATAGCTGAAGTCTTTTTTTTTTTCTTTTTGAAAGAAAAGATGGATTTTTAAAGCACAGTTCTATGATGTATGGTGAATTCTGCTGCCAGAATTCATGACTAATAAACTTTCTATTAACAGCTGGACTAGAAATCACAGAATCATAGAATGGTAAGTGTTGGGAGGGACCTTAAAGATCATCTAGTTCCAACCCCCCTTACTCCTTTGTCTCATTCATGACATTTCTAGGTGTCAGGCCACAGCAGCCTGTCTGAAGAGTGCGCAGTTTTCAAGGAACAGCACTTTCCACAGGCAGGCTGTATTATGTAACCTCCAGCAGCAATTTTCTGTGATATTTGGATACCATTGTGGTTTGTTTTACTTTTAAATAGAAGTTTCTAAGTGTATTTTATAAGGCCGGGCTCAAATTAGTATTTCTTTGCTGCAGCTTATCTGTCTGGAAGCTTCGTCCTCTGGTGATACAAGTAATGGAAGCAGTGGCGGGCCATGCTTCATAAGCCTCAAACCGTGTTGAAAGGGGCTGAAGAT
>NW_009941781.1:2496-2741 GCF_000696875.1 Nestor notabilis | reverse complement strand
CACGACCCCGGGGTCTGCCCCTGCATCCCCCGGTGCTGTCCTCTCCATCCCGGGGGTCTTCCCTCCACCCTCCCTCCTGTGCTGGCCCCTCCATCCCCGGGATCTGCCTCTCCACATACCCCTTTGCTGCCCCCCAACATCCCGAGGGTCTGTTCCCATTCCCTACCCTCAGTATTATGGGTTACCAGTGAAATGGATTGGGAAACGTGGCTGGGAGGATGGGGGGCAAGGGGGAGGGTCTGGGG
>NW_009941781.1:309-1691 GCF_000696875.1 Nestor notabilis | reverse complement strand
GTCCCAGACACCCTCGGCGCAGGCAGGCAGCACTCATGCACCCTCCCCTGGTGTGCACCCAGGGCACGGTGCTGCATGGGGAGGATGGAAAAGGGCATCTATCTGCCTTTTGTTCCCTTCCTCTTCCTTCCTCGGGAGGCACCAGCCTCGGTGAGCAGCCACCAGCCTGAGCTCCATCCCCGTGCAGGGCTCCTGTCTCACCTCCACAAGGGAAACGCTGGGGCCATGCTCGTTGCATCCAGAGCCTGGGACAAGTGTCCCCAGGACAACCTGGAGAGGCTTGAGGGCTGTCGGTCATCTCTGAACATGGTCTTGGGGGCAGCAGGTCTTAGGGAATGGCTTAGGGAAGGATCTGGTCCATAAGGGCATCCTATGGGTATGGCTTCAAGGATTATATGCACTGGGGGGTCCCGGAGACCATCACTGCCTCCCTGGGGGCCCCGCAGCAGGATGAAGCCACATGGAAGGGACAGAGGGGACCAGGACAATGGCAATGCCCCTGGGCTCGTGGCTCATGAGGATGCCGCTAAAGGAGAGATGAATCCCTCACAAAGCTGCTCCATGAGCAGAGTGGATTCCCCGTCCTTGGAGTCCCCAGAGAGTTGTGGTCTCATCCAGCTTCCCAGGAATCCTGCTCCAGTGTAGGCAAATCTCTCGCTCCATTTGATGCTCAATGTCTCCTTCCCTCCCAGCCACCGGGAGCCCGGCAAACCGGCAGAGGGATTTCATTCCTTGTGAAGCTTGGAACAAGCTCCGAGGGACCATTGTTAATCCCAGGAAGCCTGGCTGATCCCAGGAAGCCTGGGTGCCCCCGTGTCAGATGCCTGCAGACACATCCCTGGCAGGAGAGCAGGTTTATGGGGTACCCATGAGTGTGATGGTGTCAAAGACACAGGGACATCCCCAAGGCCAAGCTGCGAAGTGGTGGCAGAGCAGGGATCTGGATGCAGGGATCTGGATGCAGGGATCTGGGGCCGGGCCCTGGGCTCCCCTCTCCATGCCCCTGCCTGCTCCTCCTGGAGCTTGCCCCCTCCTGCAGCTTGCCTGCCACTGCTTCCCACAGGGCATGTCCTGGTCACCAGCGAGGAGAAGTGTCAGCTCAAAGCCTGTTTGCTAGTAGGGATCAGCCCCTGCCCGCTTCAGGACCAACCCAGGGATGCTTTAGCTGGTTCACGCTGCCACGTCCTGCCCCGAGGGCTCCATCCCCAGCAGGTTTCCGTCCCTCTCCCCAGCAGCTCCTGCTGCTGCTCTGAGCCTCTCCAGAGCTCACGTTCCACCAGCCATAAAAGTGTCTGGAGAAGGAAAGGGAGCGGAGGCGAGAAAATGAGCCAGCAGCAATTCCTGGGCCCAGGAGCAGGCTTCGGGGTGTCCATCGCATGGGG
>NW_009941781.1:0-296 GCF_000696875.1 Nestor notabilis | reverse complement strand
CATGGACCAGCTCACTGGGACCTGGAAAGATGGGGGCAACAGTGTCTGTTTGGGGACCACAACCAAGTGCATCCATCCCCGCTCCAGCTTGGGCTTGGATGGCCTGAAGGCTCCTGCAGTCCCATTTCAGGGTTCAGCACAGAGTTTGCTGTGGGCACCCCTCTTCTGCCCAGCCCCCAGATGTGGCCATAACCATGATGTCTTTGGCTGGGTGCAGGAGCAGAGCATGCTGAGCCCCAAACCCCCTGCCTGGAAGGATGCTCATCACCGCACTCCCTACTTTCTTCTCCTCCTGC
>NW_009941780.1:44340-58492 GCF_000696875.1 Nestor notabilis | reverse complement strand
GTAGCCAGTCCTCCTGATAGCTTCCAGAGAGAGCCCACATTGCCCCTCGTCTGTCTTTTCTTTGCTACGTACCTATAGAAGCCTTTCCTGTTATTTTTAACATCCCTTGCCAGATTTAATTCTAACTGGGCCTTAGCTTTCCTAACTTGGCCGCTAGCTTCCTGGACAGTATCCCTGTATTCTTCCCAGACCACCTGTACTCGCTTCCACCTTTTAAGCTTAAGCTTCTTTTTCCCTTCTAAGTTTCCTCAGCAGTTCCTTATCCATTCATGGAGGTCTCCTGGCCCTCCTGCTGCACTTCCTTCTAGCCGGGACGCAACACTCCTGAGCATGTAGCAGGTGATCCTTGAATATCAACCAGCAGTCTTGGGCCCCCCTGCCCTCTAGGACTATATCTCATGGAACCTTACTAAGCAGGTTCCTGAAGAAGCCAAAGTCTGCTCTCTTGAATTCCAGGGCAGTGAGCTTGCTGCATGCTCTTCTGACTGTCCTGAGGATCTTGAACTTGACCATCTCAGGATCACTACAGCCAAGGCTGCCCTGGAGCATTACATTTCCAACCAGCCCCTCCGTGTTGGTGAGATTGAGGTCAAGCATGGCACCTCTCCTTGTTGGCTCGTCTATTACTTGCAAGAGGAAGTTGTCTTCCACACAATCGAGGAACCTCCTGGATTGCTTGTGCCGGGCTGTACCTTCCCTCCAACAGATATCAGGATGGTTGAAGTCACCCATGAGTACAAGGACATGTCAATTTAGTTTGAGACAGCTTGTCAATGATTTGTTGCACTCACTTCTGACATTTCTGAGACTTCTAAAGGATCAGTACAATATTCCTGACCAATTCTGGTACAATTTTCAAACCTGTGGAGCTTCCTCAGCAACAAAGCTCACAGAATCATAGAATGGTTTGGGTTGGAAGGGACCTTGAAGATCACTTAGTTCCAACCCCCCTGCCATGGGCAGGTACATCTTCCACTAGACCAGGTTGACTGGAAGACTGTAATGTCTCCCTGGAGCCTTCTCTTCTCCAGGCTGAACAAGCCCAAGTATCTCTTGCTAGCCAATTCAATAAGACCATAATCCAAGGAAAAAAATAAAGAAGTCTTCAGAAGTTTGTCTGTAATTATTATACAAAAATAAAATTTGCCTAGACTAATAAGTACCAACAATCATTCATTGATCTGGCAGTATTTGAGCACGTTCAAAAACTTTGATGTTTGTAACTTGAAAGTTTTCAGATCTGTATCTCTCAAGAAATATTAATCAAGTATATGTATAAGTGAGACCTTCAAAGCTTCTGTATCTGCAGAAATCACTGCAGAACAGGAGTATTTCTGAAGCATTTGAATTATTCCTACAGTGCAAATGGACAAAATGAAAACAAGAGGAAAAGGTGAAGAAGGGAACAGGATGAACAACAGAAGAGATTAACTAGAATATAATGATGAAAGGCAGATTATTAATTGTGATTATTGTATACTGTGTTTTATATGTATCATGTATTACAACAATATATTAAGCAATACAGTAATATACTACTGTGATAATTTGCACCTCTGAATATAATGACATGTAAGAATGTTTTACTATGATATTGTTGCCATTACCTTATTCCGCAGATCACCACTCTGTATGTTTGTGGTAGCTTGGCAAGATCCTGGTCTTCACATTGTTTGAAACAATGATTGTACTTATTTCCTTCACTTGTTTGGCATCTAAATAGCATCACTAGAAATCACATCAGTACAGGTAACTCATCTGAGTTGACTAATTAGAGATGTGGTTAATAAGGTTAAGTGCAGTACAGAGCTGTAAACATCCTGTGCCTTGATAGAGAATCTTATCTGTTGCTTAAAGGTGGCTGACAAAGTAAAAGGAAGAGTTGCAAGGTAACATCACTTGAAATCAAAAGGTCAAAATAGGGGTATTTTCTGCTCTCTGCCTGGAACTACATCAAAGAGCAGAAACTAGAGATGAGCAAACACTGGAGAAAATACAACAGCCTATTTAAACTTGGTTCAAGCTAACTCACAATGAACATTTTGCCTAAGACAAAATCTCTCCTGTCAAAAGGATCATAAAAAGAACAAAAATTAGAGTGGTATGAAAGTCATGAAATGAAGGGAAATGGTGTAAAGGAAACCCATTGTCATTCCTATGACCACTGGAACACAGATGTCTGGTAACGAATAATCACCTGGAAATAACTGATGGGTTGCATATGTGTTCTGAATATGCAACACAATGAATCAGCCAAGGAAAGAATGAATTTTTTTTCCCCCCAAAGCTGAGATAGACTGCACAGTCTACATCTTCTTAGTATTGCATTTATAAAAATTTCTTCACAGAGATATGTATGAGCTTTAACAACAAACGTTGTTGCAACTACTGTTACAACAGCTTAAACACATTAGCAAAAAGCCCCGTTGTTTTTTTCTAAAAAAAAAGCATCCTGACTTTTTTTTCTTTTCTAGCTTTCCCTGTATGATAATATTTCAAATTGCTACCAGCTCTTTTTGTGCAAAGAGAATAGACTTTCTTCATGTCCTGCTGCATCGTGGCACAGAAGCATCCCCAAACCCAGCTCTGTAGGCATTGTATGACCATGGGGGGAAAAGAGATCTGTACCTAACAGCTTTATGAGATGATCGGATACATGGAGATAGTGATATGCTCCCCAGTTCCTCTTCACGCTATTTATATGGAAAGAAGCAACACATTAAGAAATATTATCAACCAGAAATATTAGCATTGCAGAGATTTTTATGATTTCAATAGTTTTCTGTTTCACATCACAATTGCAGTGCCCATTGTTGCCACAAAACATTGAGATTTACGGACCTCAGAACACCTGAAACACCATGTTCACTTAGAGTGGGGAAAAAATGTAAGCTGAGACACTGGGAATAGGAACACACACCTAGAATAGGAATATAAACTCTGCTTTCATGCATCACAGTTGAGTTTGTTACTATCAGCCCATGTAAAAAGGGTTTGCCTAGCATGGAAGTTTCAGCCATAGAAGAGAAATCTTTTCTACCAAAAGTGTGAATAAAAGCAGTCCCTGCTACTAGGAGCTTAGGTTTCTATGGGCAGTATATTTAATCCTCATCCAGCTCTAGTGCACCAATAGTCATTCTGTGCCAGTACAATAACTTACTGAGGATTATTAAAGCAGTGAGCCAGTGCTTTATACAGTTCTGTTTGAAAGGAAAAAAAAATGCTTTTGCCGGTACAGTTTATTTTATTGGAAGAAATGATATAAATTATAGCACAACACTCCTCTTTCCTGGCACAGGCTGTTTCTACAAAAAAAGCATTTACCACTAGAACAGCACTAGCTTACCTACATCAACAAACCTGTTGTAGTATGTAAGATGTTTCTCATGCAAAAGTGACCTTCAAATCCTTAACCTGAAACACATTCCTAGCTTAATTACAGTTCAGTGTCTATAAAGGACAATAATACCATCACAATATGCTGAAAAGAAATCAGTCATTGTTACAAAAAACCCTTAGAATAGGAAGTCGAGAATGGGTGAATAAAGTGAGCAATCCAGAAGAAATGTTTTGTTCATGTTAAAGTTACCGTTGATGCCTGCTATAGTACTGCTGGCCTTTGTACATGATTTGGCCCTCAGGCACTTTCAATTAGAAAGTGGACGGAAATAAAAAAGAAATAAAAATCTTAGAAAAGGCAACTGAGAACATAATTTAGAAGACAATATCAATGAATATTTTCCTCTTTTCCCCCCTCCACCTTGAAGTTTCACTCTTTAGTCTGCCTTCAGATTATAAGGAATTAGGTTTTCCCTTGGTTTTCTTTGTTTGCTTTCAGAAATAAATATTTCAAGGCCTAATGGAGATGAATAATGGAAATATAGAGTCTCAGGTATATCCATAACTAAATGGGTCGACTTCACTTCGTTGGAAAATGTGATGTGAGTGTCATGCAGATCATTAAGAAATCTTTGGTATATGACCAGTCATATTATTCAGGTTTTCATGGAAATGTTTTCAAACATTAAGTGAAAGCAGAGAGTTGTTCATTGCTGCTTATTGATCCTTTTGTATTTATACCTTCGGTTTAAAAACTATCAGCCAGGAAGTGAGTGAAAACAAAACTAACTGGACTCAGATGACTAATCACATGCCATGAGCGACAAACAGCCAAAATGAACTGTGCCACTTCTGTGAAAGCAGCGTGTGCCAACAGTGAGTGGTTAAGAATTATTGTCTGCGAGAATATGTTATATTCTCAGAATCCTACTGAGGGTCATTGTGCTCCCAAAGTCCAAGACAAAGCAGTCAGGCTTAGTACAGAATGCTCCTTGGTTGAATATCTATAAACACTTAGGGCTGGATCTCATCAGCTTCAGTCAAGGCTTGATTACTGAAACCTGTTTCCGTAAGACCTTGCAGAAGGACTAGAGCTGCTTAAGCCTACCAAACATCCATCATTGCCCATCTATGTCTGGAAATACCTTTGCTGGAATTTGTGATTCAAATTCTATTAAATTTTGTTTGGTGTTTAAATGCTTTTTAAAATCCACAAGGCACTAACTATGGCCCTGAACCACGTTCTAGGTGATATAATTTCTCATGGCTTCCCACCATCAGAAGATGTGTGAAACTATCTTGGATGTGATAACTATAGGGTCACAACAGCAGCAGTCCTTCTCCCTCTATTGAGTGATACACTAGCCCTTGCTTCCCAGAAATACTTTTAAAAGAGGAAATAATTTTATCTTGTAAGATAAATTATCACTTGCACTGGTTTACACCACAAAGTGTCAGGAAGTGTCCTTGAAGTTCAGTGTGTGATCCTGTTCAAAGAAAGGAAACCATAAATGCAATCAATGCATAGTAATTGTGTGTGAATAAATAAATCAGATGGCTCTAAAACAAATCTGCTCTTTAAAAAATGTACTTACATTCTTTTAATTACATAAATTCTAGCCAAGGATCAAACTAAAAAATTGTTAATGAAAGTGCTGCCTTAAGTCAGAACAATAAAAGTCAATGTCAGCAGAAATAACTTAGAAGAGATGTGTGATGCTGCACTGAAGTCCAGCGCTGGTATCAGAGTTGTTAGATTGCGTCGCATCCTTCTGTAAAAAATCATGATTTACAATTACCGAAACATGGTTTTCAGAGGAAAGGAAGAATACTCCCTTCTCAGTTTGTCAGATACTGCTCAGATGTAAATAAAAAAGAGTCTGCTCAAGCAACAATACAGATTTACCTTAGTTGAGAGCAGGGTCTGCAATATTTATTTTTTTGTATCTAAAGAAAAATAGGACTAAGTAATAAAAATAACACTAAATAAGTGTTGAAATTTTCAATGTTTTAAATGAAACCAGTAGCTTTTTATGCAAGAAAGGGACAATTTCTGTTTAAAGTTTTTCTTTCTTTCTGCTATGACAGAGGTCAGAGCTGGGCTACAAGAAGGCTGAGAATGTTTCTCTTCACAATTCAGAGTCTTTATGCCCTGAGATGCTGCATTTCAAAGGCTTTACAGAGGAGATGCCCATCAGCTTACACTGATATTCTCAAGCACTAAAGAGACAGTGAATGTTTTACAGCAGGGAGAGACCTCACTTCCTTTACCTCATGTAACTGCATCTGGACTTCTCTACAGAATGTAAAATAAATCCTAGAATGACAACTGACCCAGAGTCACAAGAGAAGAAACCTTCTGCCATCCCTTGTTTTTCCATCAGAAAAACAAATTTTCCAGTTTATACAGAAATTTAAAATACATTTTCTAATAAATTATTTTCCAGGGTGTTTCAGGTTTGGTTTTGTTTTCTTCTACAAAGAATCAGTGGTCTGAATGGACATTCTGTGGTCAGCTGGTCTTAACAGCTACTCAAAGAGCCAGCTTAGATTAGGTTTACATCCAGTGATAGTCACTCATCAAGAGGCAAAAACACAAATCTAAAACAAGTTTGAAATCTGGTGTGCTGCAATAAAAAAACCCTTCAACAAGCAGAAGAACTGATGAGGAAAGCTACAGAGTTAATCCCCAGATGTAGATAAAGAGATTATAAACAGCTATAAAATGCACGTTAACAAGATGTGCACTATATTGTAATGAGGACATCGTTCTGAAGCATTATGAAGAATGTGTCCAAAGATGTGCAGCAGTATTTCCAGGACCCAGAAAATTATTTGTGCAGAAAACTAACAAGCAACAGGGTCATGCAGCAGCTTGGAGGCATTGACACATCACTGTCACGTAATGAGCTTGCAACATGTTGTTCCACCTCTAAAGCTCAGATTTTCCATCTTTTCCTTTATTATAATAAGAGGGTTGGATTGCTGTTCTATAAAGTGGGGAGCAGAGCATTTATTCCATTTCTCTAAGTGCAATTTTTTTAAACTGTCTTAAATTATTACATTTTGTCCATTTTAAACAATTTACAACAAACAGTGCTCTATGAGGCATCAGGCACTTGAAACCTCCAGTGGCTGCTGAAACCAGCAATTGTAACTTATTTATCAGAGCTGTGGTTATGCTAGAAGCCTTAACAATTCTGCAAAAGCTACTAAATATTCCCAGTTTTGTGTGTGTCTGTCCCCCAAACATATTTTATTCCTGGTCAAAGCTGAATAGAAACCTACAAAACAGCGGAAGGCTGATACTAGAAGAGTGCATACATGTCTGGTGTTTTCTATAAAGGATATTAAAAGATGTGGAAAATGCTTAGAAAAGAACTATAGGGTTGATCTCTGGTCTGGAATAAAAATACCTTGCACTGACAGATTTAGCTCATATGATTTGTTGAGTCTGTCAAAAGAAACTGGAGCTGGAACATGGTCATAGCATGGAACTACCTTGACAGGAAGAAAAATTCCAAACACCTTTATAATCTGCAGAAAAACACAGAGTAACAACATTTGGGGGCTGAAGCTGAACAAATTAACATTTAAAAATTCAGCATGTGTTTTTTTCATTTGGCTTCCAAAAGGAAGAATTGTGTTGTGTCTGTCTTGTCTACCTGTCTGTCTCTACCTGCTAGTGCTTAAGCCTCTTGAATTGTAACCATTTTTCTCACAGTAGATTTATTATCTTAGAAGTACGGTATCAGAAATTACTAAATCTCTGCAAGATGCAAAAAAATAAGCAACTGAAGGAGAAAGAATATGTAGATTCTCCCCAAAGATGGAATGACACACACCCAGCTCTTACTAGGCACCAAAGTATCCCTGCTGGAACAGCTGTTATCTACACTCCAACTGTAAGAAAAAGCATCCATTACAACTAACATACTACTAGACACTGGAGAATCTGAATTAAAAACATACATCTACAGGAACACAAGATGTTGTTTCTACTGCTTGCAGAACTAACAGGATAAATAAACTCCAGAGCGAAATAAGAAGGGAAGAAATGCACCACTTTACTTTCCAGTAAGGTCATGTCAGGTTAGGGTTTTTTATGCACACATGGTAAGAGGCTTTTTCTGTACACTCTCACATCTACACAAAAGAGAATATCAAAGGGTAGAAGAATAGAACAAAGAAACATCACAATTGCAGAACCATTGTCATTAAGAAAGGTATGAGCTGTGCTTCTCAGAAAGGGGCCAGAAAAAAACAGGACAATCTGCTATTGGCCATCTCAGTGAGGAAGGACACAGCTTGAAAGCTATGACTGCTCTGTTAGTCATGCCCACCCTGAGACCGTGGTTAAGCTATATATAGCTCATGTACTACCCTCACTGTTTTTCCTAAATGCAGTGTATACACATTGAGTGTGATCCACCTGGAAACAGGCAGCATCTGAACAGCAAATGTGTGGCAAAGAATGCTCACTACACTCTTGTGCTCATGATTTAACTACAAATAGAGTCACAAAGGAACAAAAAGCTACTTCATATAACCTACAGGTCAATGATAAGGGCACTTACCTAGAAGGTGAAGGACATATCTGTTGCACCTGCTTTAGAGCAAGGATCTGCATCTGGCTTTTTGCATCTCAACCAACTGTCCTAGCCTGTAAGTTTCAAAGGCAGTTTCACCCTTTTCCTCTCTCAGGCCAAAACTGTATTCAACTATTACATGCAACTGCAATAGTGTAACCCAAGAAAACTGCAAAGGAGGACTTGTATTTGGAAGTGAGAGAGTTGGTCTCAGCTCCCAAACAGGTCTCCTGCTACTCATCTGAATACTCCAGCTACCGGCTCCTGCAGTCTCTCATCTCTATTGCTTATGCAAGGTCTTATACAGCTCTGAAGATGGCTACCAAATAAGGCCTTGCAGATGGTGAGACAAGGAATGTCCAATTTCAGGATCTTACCAGGATTTGCAGATGTGGATTTCACTGTGTGACTATGAGCAAGCCGCTGTCAGAGACAGCATTTCGCAGTCCAGGTTAACAGACAATGAGACAAGTGATTTCAGTAACACAGTGGTGCCTAAATCTCGTATATGGGCCAAGAAGCCTATAGAGGCTGTCAAAGTTATGAATCACATGGCTTCTCCTGGCTTTACACATCTTGAGTCATTCTCCAGTTTTGCACTGCATCACCTGAAATTTCATGTCAAATTAGTTTTCCGTTGGAATAACTCCATTGTTTCTAAGACACAGCTTTCCAAGAAGCAGTCTCCTGATCTGTGCAGATGCTCTGCATTCACAATTGTAAGACTTTTGGCTCAGTATTCAGCTACACTGAAATACATCCCTCTTGAATAAACCAAATTTACTATGTAATCCAAATTGTCCTGGGGGAGGCATTTAATCCTCCTCATTATCTGTCTATAAAGTGCCTCATCCATGCATTATACAACTCTAATGATAGATATATTTTAAGATCTTTGAAGAAAATACTGAAGAGCATCCAGCCTCATATAAATACCATCAGTACCCCTTGAAAACCCTTTGGTCCATGATTCCCTTTGACAGTTGCTTTTTGGGATTTGCTAGTTAGTGAAGTCGTAATCTATTTAATATGTCCTTGACCGACAATGTTAAGTGACCATTTTTAATCAGAATATTGTGCAGTGCTAAGTTAAAGGCCTTATAAAGTTCTATTAGAATTGAGCAATTACTTAGGTCTATCAACCAAACTTACCACTTTCTCAGAGTGAATACAGCATCATCATATTCCTAGATTTTTATAGAGGTCTTTTACTCATTGTTATTAGGATGTTAAAAGTCTATTTCTTGGCTAAGGTGAATTGATCCAAAATGTCTTAAGTGGCCAATAGTCTTCCAAATACTCATTTATAGCAATAGCAGAGAGGTTTTGTAGCTGTTCACCTACAAGACCAATGTCTTCTCTACAGCCCACTTTGTTTATCTTTCAACATGGTTCACTTATAGTTTAAAAGGTCACTCTCTGACTAATACCTAGGGAACATATCCTTTGTAGAACTGTACAATATTGGAGTAAAAAAAAAACCTGTGCTGCTATGAAAAAATAGACATTTTAAAGCCTAAAGTGTTTTCTGATTTGAAGTAGACACTATTTGCCATTCATGTCTGGTAGTTTTCCCTTGCCAACATAATATTTTAACAAGCTTCTTTTATAAACCAGTAGGCTACCAAATACTAGTTTTAGGATTTCCACCCACCCTGAAATGTATAAAGTGAACAAACAGAATATCCATTTGGTGTATCAGAAAGGCCTGAAAGAGAGCACAGCAGAAAAAGCAAAGAAGAAACAGGAAGGTTACAAATGTGAATTCTTGCATTTTGACAGTCTACGGCATTGGTAGTGCCCTCAAGCAAAAGTGATTCCATACAATGGGAGAGTTGCTTAAACATGGAATATAGGGTGCACAGTTAGCCAGTTAGGCTCTAAAGGGGGGTTGGAACCAGATGATCTTAAGGTCCTTTCCAACCCTAAATATTCTATGATTTTATGAAAACATGATGGAGATTACCATTAAAATTTGAAAACAACCACACAAAGAAGAAAACATGAAAATGAAAAGTCCTAGTTAGCTGCTGGTTTGTTTTGTTTGTTGTTTTTTTCAGTGTCCTTTTTTTCCAGAAGCTTTTCCAAATTAACCCGCTTGGTTCACCACAATGAATTTTTCAAAAGTATCAGCTGATATTAAAAAGCACTTTCTCTGTTCCTAAATATGTCCAACAAAAACATCTGCTGGTATTTCCACAGTCTCTAAAAACAGACAGAAGATTCTTGATGAAGCTTTAAATTACTGACTGAAAAGAGATCAGAAACCACTGCACAGTACTCAGCAAAGACTGATTGGGAAGATCTGATGAGCATTAGTAAGGGTTAGATAGGGTCCAGCTCACCCTTTATAGTGTAATCAACGTCCTCTCTTAAAGTTTTGTCACAGCTCTTCTATGAATGACAGAAACAATCTATTTCCACCCAGATTCGTAGCAAGATTGCAGCCAAAAGACCAGAGCATTTGGGGTTTCTTCCTCCTCTGATTGGAAGGAAAAGTTTGCTTCATAGGCTGCTGATTTCTCTGCAACAGTAGTTCCATTTATATCTATCTATTGTTAAAAGGTTTCACCCATCCCACCCAAGAGCAAAATCACTGAAGATCCATCTACTTGAATATTCCTTTCTTTTTTTTTTTTCCAATTACAATGAAGGAGAACAGCAGAAGCAATTGTTTCCTGCTATCAGTCTGACATAATACAAACCAAGTGGTTATGGAAGAAATACAGTATTAGCTATCCAAGCATGTATTCAGCCTAGTATGTTCACTCATGTGCACTGGAAAAACACAGTGCACAGATGCAAACACAACTTTTTCAGAACTGGCAGTATCTCATGTACACAGATGGGCAGTAACATGGAGAAAAGTGTGTTCAAAAATTCATTCAACATTCTTCTTTCCACTTTTCTCTCATAGGCTGGGTTCACAAATGTTTATGAACCTCCCAAAGCAATGCACACAAATATTCACAGAAGCTTTGCTTGCGAAAATTGTCAAAGAAAGTTGAGTCCTAGTACACAGCAATGTGCATCAGCCCTTCCAGCTTTCTTAGGCATAAATGTAAGACACAGTTACAGAAAATGAAAATGAAAAATAAGTAATCAGGTAGGGAAATTAAGATGTTGTGAGTTTTATTTTATGAATATAAATCAATTCTTTAATATCACTTTCATGTAAATTACCTCCAATGACATAAATGAAGTAACATTAAATTTATGACAGAAGGGAGATAGCTTTGGCATTGAAATGGAAGCCAACGGAGAATTTCTTTTTGTATGTTCTAATGGGAGCATTTTCTCAGGAGATATTTATGAACTGATATTGAAAGCTATTTCTGGGTTTGGGTATCACCCAGTGAGGAAACAGAAACCAGAAACAGCTCACTGCTATTTCCTATTCTTGGAGTATGGCAGTATTCGAAAACCATTGTTAACGAAAGGTGCTAAATGTCAGTATTCCACTGAATACATTTTTCCCTCTTTCACACAGAAATTGTCAGCTATCTCTGTGGCTGATCCTGTCTCCAGGATTCCTCAAAAGCCAGAGCCAAGCTAGGTAGGGAAATGACAGGCCTGAAGTCACAAAGCTGCTACCACATGATTGCCACAGAACTTTTCCAGTGATCCAACTTGTTGTACTGTCCATTCCATATATGACTAAAGCAGACTTTGATCCTGTAAATGGCCTGGAGGTTGTTGGAGACCAGGCTGGTGGCAAGGAGCTGCCCCAGGAAGTTCCCTTCTTCTTGTGGGATGATATGAATAGAAATAAAGAATACTTGGCATATGAGAAAATGCCATAAACTATCAACAGAATACACTGTTTTTGAAGACAATGGCAAAAAGTCTAAGACAATGAAGAATCAGGGTTATTAACACTTGGTATCACCCACTTAGGCAAGACTTCTGCCCATATGGGGCTAGAACTGTGACAGATTTTCTTTTTCTTTTTCAGTCTGATGATGTTCATTACCACCATTGACCCAAAAGGTTAATAGACTTTTGTACATTTTTCAAAATAACATTTTTGTCAATACTCACTGTTTTTAAATTTTCACAAAAAGAGATGAGATTTTGCAAAACTTACTATTTTTCCCCTTATGTTTGTACGTGAAAGCATTCTCAGACATTTTCCTTTAAGTACATTTTCTATTAACCTATGAAGTCACATTAGAATGCTTTATAGACAAGTCTTGCTTGGTTAGTTATATTGCAGCAAACTGTCTTTCCTATGTGATTAAAAAATAAATATTAAGCCACCTTAGTCCCAAGATATGAAACTATATATTAATGACTCTTGTTTAGAACCTGACCTTATAAAACGCTGGTTGATCTTGTTGTTCCAAATAAGTATAAATAATTCAAGAAAGTGTTTTTCTAAGCAGGTTATTACCTATAAAGATGTAGCTTTTAAGACAGCCTTTAGCATAAAATATGTATAACTGCCACATATATTATTAACAGGTACCCAAAATTGTTAGCACGTTATTTTATTACCAGAAAAATGAATGAGAATTTTTATATGTAATTCTGTATCAGAAGAGAAGTGTGAAAGTAGACTGTTTTTCCTTAAACGTATCTGCTTTCCCTTCATGGGAATTTAAACAAACATCAGTATAAGGGCTTCATGACGTTTTGTCTCACTGTTATAAGTTTAGACATAGCAGGAGAAAATAAGATCTTGTCTCACAGAAAGGAAAAATGAAAAACACATCTCACTGGAAAGGAAAATAAGCATTTTTGCCATTGAAAGGGCAATCTGCTATTTCATTCCTTTAATGAACTTCATATTATGATGGTCACAATGTCAGGATTAATTAGACCAGAGGGTGGTGTAAATGCCAAAAGAAAAAGTTACTGTACATCTGTTCTAATTTATCTCATGGATGTTCCTTCACTGAGTAAGTGAAGAATATGGCTGGAGCCATCTGTGACCCAGTTAGAGAGAGCAGGATGGCTTGTTGCCTTGCGGGTGCCAGGACAGGGGTTGTGACAAGAAGGTCAAAGGATGTTCTGAAGAGTGTCTGGGAATTTCCACTCGTTGTACACAAACCTCTGACTGGAGAGAGGTAGGAGAGACTCTCAGGTGACCTGAGTGACCTTGAAAGAGAAACTAAAAGCTGTATCTTCTCAGGCAATCCTCTCTAAGATAATCTACAGCCTGTTAGCAAAGGACCAGACATACTGATAAGTGTCCATTTACTGGTGTAAAAATAGTGCTAGGAAAAAAGCCAATCAGAATCCCTATGGGAGGAGGATCATCTTACATCTTCTTTCAACAGGATTTAAGATATCCAATAGGAAAGAAGGAAAGATAACAAATGACTCTTTTTATAGGTTCAAATAGAAGTTTTATATTGACCTATTCTTTCAAAGTAAATTTTAGAAAAATGAGGTGGGTGTGCTTTACTACATGATATAATGAACAATGAGCAAAGGCTGTGCTTCATCAGCTATCTATGAAGCCAAAAGAACAGAGCAGATGAGATGGCAGAAATACCACATGTGGTTTTCAGATGTTGGGTCATACAGAACTTGGGGAACAATGGTTAGGAAAATAGTAAAATCATGGTAAACCTGAATATACTTCTCACACGCAGCTGCTTTATGGGTGCCAAAATTCAATTAAATTGTGCCAGTAAGAATCTGTGATTTTATTTGGTAATGATTAATAAAAATACTGACAGTCAACACAAAAGAGGATTGGAAAGCAATAAGTTGCGGAAAAAAATAATATAATAAACTACCTGACAGCTGAGAAAGTGCTACGTTAACAGCCAACTGAAGATAAGTTTGTAATAAGCAGTAACAGTCATCAGAAAGTCAGTGCAATTTTCTGTTGAATAAGCTAAGGGATCACATCTTGGGGTTTTAGCTTTCCTCCATGTGCTAGGAAATAATTTAGAGAAGTGTAATTAACAATCGTGTTTCTATAAGGGTTGGCTGAAGAGAAAAAATGGTACAGGGATGGAAATACATTAGCGAACAGTGCTGTAACACCAATAGGAGACAGTAACGTCCTCAGTTTTGTAAAAAAATAAAAAAAGGAGAGGGAGTTTTTAATAAGGTATCCACATGATTGGGCATAACTACGAAGGAAAAAGATTCAAATATGAATAAGGGTGGGGAAGAGCAGAAATTATATGAAGCAGCAGGAAACTCAAGGATGAACATTGTGAGAAAGTGCCCCAGAAGTGGAGCCTGTGAAAGTGACTAACGGCCTC